>NW_015552603.1:45567-52931 GCF_001515605.1 Sinocyclocheilus anshuiensis | reverse complement strand
GCTCCGCCACGCCTGACCGCCGAGGGTGCGGGAGGAACTCCACCAGGGTTCGCCATGGGGAACTGAACTGAGGAGCAAAAAAGCGCACGTATCCGGTCCGTAGAGGGGAACGGCGCAGCAAGCGTGATCGACACCGTGCAGGTCCGGTGTTACTGCCTACCTGAGGCGAGTACACGAGAGGACACGGGCTCTACACGGAGATTATAGAATCTCCTAAACGTGTTAGGCGTCGCCCAGCCGGCAGCTCTACAGATGTCTGCTATCGAGGCACCCCGCGCCAATGCCCAAGAAGATGCCACCCCTCTTGTAGAGTGTGCTCTCACTCTGAGGGGGCACGGTAACCGTTGGGCCTGGTATGCTAAGACTATAGTCTCCACTATCCAGTGGGCAAGTCTTTGTTTGGAGACAGCCTTTCCCTTCTGCTGTTCTCCGAAGCAGACAAAGAGCTGGTCTGAGGTCCTGAAGCTCCGCGTACGGTCCACGTAAATGCGCAAAGCACGAACGGGACAGAGCAGAGCAACGGCTGGGTCTGCCTCCTCCCAGGGCAGCGCTTGCTTGACTGGGGGGATCTGGTAGTAAGGACGGAAGAAGCACTAGCTCTGTTTCGGGCAGAAAAAGGTGCCCTCCAAGATCTAGTAACTTCTTCATGCACTTCCGGAAAGAAAGGAACCGGAGGTGGCTGCCGGTGATTGGCCTGCGACACCCCCAGGAACCAATCATCCAACCTCGAGCATTCGGGAGATGGAGGTGGTTTCCATTGCAACCCGACACTCTCAGCGGCCCGGGAAAGCATAGCAGTCAGCTCCGGATCTGACTCGGGCAAAACTACTCTTCCTGACGGAGGCAGCGCAGCCGATACCTCATCTCCAGAGCCTAGCTCGTCCCCCGATGCAGTGATCGACATCCTGTCATCTGCCGGAGGCCCGAATGAGATGCTAGACCCCGCCCTGTCTGGAGTCTCAGCCACATCATCACAGAACACCAGAGGGTGCGATGTGCTGGAGGAGTGAGGGGCCCGCGGAGACGCACTCGACGGGGAAGCCCTCACTGTGATCCTCAGATCGCCTTGGCCATACGCCGAAGTAGTCCTCCACTGTTGGGAGGAACTAGAACGGGGCATGGGGAGGGGGACTCCCCCTCGTTTAATGAAGAGGAGCCTCGATCGCAACACCGCAATGGTCATGTCCCCGCAATGAGAACATGAGTCATCCACGAGCGCATCCTCAGCGTGCTCAACGCCCAGGCACGAGATGCAGCGTTCGTGACCATCAGATGGAGCCAGGAAGCGACCACACCCAGAAACACACGAGTGGAAGGCCATCTTTAAAAAGACGCCGCATCACTCATGGAGCTCTTTTAGATTTGCTCTTTTAGATTTGCTCTTTTAGATAGCAAAAGTTTTGAAGCGCCCAGGAGAGGTCGCAGCGCGACCACAGTTTGAGGAGCTGCAGCACACAGTCCAAACACCAACAGCAGCACTGGACCAGCAACCCCCGCTGACGCGCCGTAACACCAACACTGCAGAACGCTGTCTTGTAGACACGTGCTCGGTAACCAGACCAGCTGAAAGGCTCGGCTCCGAAGCGAAAAGCTGAATGTGCACGCACTCTCCTTATATACCCGTGCTGCGGGGCGGGGTGCGTGATGCAAAGATCGCACGCCAACACTTATTGGCTTGTTTTGTTAACACTCGAAGGTGATTGGTCTCTCTAGCGAAGATCCCAATTCGTCAGTCACTACTGACGTAACGTCGAACGTGACTGACTGAAAGGGAACTACGTAATGCTGCCTCAGAATTTTTGTGCATGTATGTGACACTCACCGGCTGAAAGGCACGATGTGACATTGCAGGACCTGTAGACGGCTCTCTTCCCAGTGCAGTAGCGGCCGTTGTTTCGGGGTGGAGGGTTATTACAGAGACGATGCGCAAACTGGACGCCACCGCCACATGTACGAGAACAGGAACCCCATGGAGCCCAGGAGCTCCAGCTGCCATGATTCGATGTCTGTGACATAACAGAGATAATCAGAAATCAAATGATGAAGAGCAGACTGAATACACACTGAATCACGCCTGTGGAATTCACTGACATGAATGGGCTGAACTGTGGAAAAAAGTAAGTGTTTTATGTGAAGGCGTGTGCACATCCATTCACCGGCCCACAATAAACAAGCTCTGAGCCAAAATGAGTTTGAGACCTGAACGCTGGACATTCAGAGAGAGGAAGGGTGTGTGTGAGTGTAATAGAAACACAAACCGCGACAAACAAACATGCGAGCATGAAGAAGGCTCAAACAAGAGAAACATTCTTCATCGGGACTAAAACGAGTCCCTAAAACACTTAATGACCTCTGAGATGTCAATAAAAATACCCTGCTAGACGAGAAGATGGGAAATTCCTGCTGGTTAAATGTGTTTGATACTAATCTAGTTAGGTCAGAACAGTGAGACACAGAAGGATAACAGTGTTAAGAGCAGCGCTCTGCTTTAGGTTCACATGTATGACGTTCTGAGCTGCTGACAGGGAACATTCTGGAAAGGTTCTCTCAAAGTTATGAACAGTAATGTTAATAGAACATTACATTCAAATTTATCTGGTCTTTAATAATGTTCTACAAATGTTAGCACAAAAGACATTATTTATACGTCGTTCATAGAATGTTTTTTCTTAAATGTTGAATGTTCATCCCACGTTTTTTTTAAACGTTACTACTTGTTTCAGAACATTAAAAAGTAACATTCCCATAATGCTGGCAATAAAACTGAATGTTCCCCTAATGTTTCCATAACCAAGAATTTTTTTAAACATTAAAAAATGACATTTTAAATGTTTATAGAATGTTTTCATAACTTAAAGGGAACATTATAAAAACGTTCTTAGAACAACGTCTCTCCTCCACAGCAGTGCTGAATCACAAAAACAGTGCTATATAAATAAAATGCCAGTTTGGGGTCAGTAAGATTTTTTTTTTTTTAAAGAAATTTTTACTTATCAAAGTCACATTAAATTGACACAAAGTGACAGTAAAGACATTTATAACGTTAAAACAATTACTATTTCAAATAAATGCTGTTCTTTTGAACTTTCTATTCATCCAAGAATCCTGAAAAATAAAATGTATCATGGCACAAAATATGAAGCAGCAAAACTGTTTTCAACATTGCTAATAATCAGAAATGATTGCTTAAGCAGAAAATCAGCATATTAGAATGATTTCTGAAGGATCGTGTGACACTAAAGACTAGAGTAATGATGCTGAAAATTCAGCTTTGATTACAGGAATAAATTACATTTTGCAATATATTCACATAGAAAACACTTATTTGAAATGGTAATAATATTTCACAATTTTTAATGCATTTTCGATCAAATAAATGCAGCCTTGGTGAGCAGAAGAGACTTTTAAAAAATTTTAAAATCTTACAGACCCAAGGCACTAGTGAACACTATTGTAGATGCTATTCTGAAGGTGAACGTAACGGAATCAATATGATGAAGTGAGAGAGAAAGCAGCAGAGAGAAAGGTTGATGGATGTGTTTGAAGAAGCGCAGGAGAGTTGGAGAGGATGATGAGAGACGTTGAAGACCCACTGAGACGCTCCTCACTGAAAAACATTCTGGAGCACTGGAGAAACGGTCCGCAGAACTAATTTGAACCAGAGATCTGGGCCCGTATTCATGAAAAATCTTAGTGCTAAGAGCATTTCCTATCAAATACGTTAAGTATGACATTAACAGCATGGTAAATAAAAAAATAAAGAATATATATACATATATAATGTGTGTGTGTGAGAGTACGGTAAAATCTGAAAAATTATGCCTGTAATTTCAAAGTGAAGGCTTATAATAGACCCTACTCTTAAAAGCGCTCTTTTATTTCCTTCTTGGACAAGCAACCAATCACAGTCTTCAAAAGACTGTGTCATAGCTAGCAACAGGGTCAGCCCCGCCTCCTCACTAAGATAAAAGTTTTTGTCTTTTCCTCTCTCAGAGTTGCTCTCAGATTGGTCCTGAATCACTTTTAAGCTTAGGCTCCTAGTTAGAAATGTTTAAGCTAACGTAGGAGCTCTCTGAGAGGATTCTTAGAATCTTTAAGAATACTTGAGACCAGTTTGTTTTTTATTTTTTTGCATGTCTTACTATCAGCCATGATTATTCTACTCTGTTAATTAAAAGACTGTTTATATGCATATTCGCTAATTTTTTACAAGAAGCATACAGGCTGACAATTAGCTGAACATACATATACGTATACAGTATATTATATTGTTTAATTTGTGTCACTTAGCCTGCATTTTAAAATCTTTATTTGAATGTGGTAATTATCATTTTTATTTTTAAACCTTTATTTGAATATGGCAACATATTATCGCATTCTACAATATTTCTATGAATAAATCTCTGACAGAGACTATCAGCCAATCACTGTATGCGTAGTTAGTAAGCATGCTGACATCATCCATAGCAACGAGGTCAACCCCGCCCTTACTCTTAGCTCAAGACTTCTCTCTATTCCTTAGTAAAAGTTTGTCTCAGCAGCTTTGAGAATAGGTTTTAAAAGAAAACTCTTAGCTAAAAACGTTTAGTGCTATTTAGGAGAACTCTTAGTGGTAAGATAAAATGTTTTGTGAATACGGGCCCAGATGTGTTAAGACAATGGGTGCGATTCAAATGGACAAATGAGAGCAAGTGGTCTAAAGGCACAACAGGACGAACATCTCTAATGTCCTTGGTCAACCAGCTTCCTCAGAAAGACTAGGTTGGATGACTATGTAATGAAGTTTAACTGGTGAGCAAAATGACTATGATTACTATGATGACTATGACAGGGTATATACAGGAATCATGGAGTTAAATTTAATACCCTTTAAGACCTTTTTTAAGACTCTTTCCATACATTTTAAGACCTCATCGCCACTCCAAGTTTTAACCGGTTACATCGGCGACACTTTAACTTACATTTACTATATATTGATTGTAAGATAGCACAACTAAACAGACTTACGTTGTGATAACTCCTTATCAATACAACATAATTCAGAAGTGGGGAACGAAGCACGAGAGAATTAAGTGACTAACCAATGCAACCAAAGAATAAGAATTAGACCAGTAAACAAAACAACTGACAAAAACTTATTGAGGAGGGAAAATAAAGCTCTCCGAGCTAACGGGGCAATGAGGTCACACAGTATATTCAAAAGATGTATTTGTCACATAACTGTCTGCAAACCATAGCTCTTTTGTGGAACACTCCTCATGACAAACATCTGACTGATCAGACAGTTTACCTGTGATTACGGAGTGCTTGATTTGATGCAGACTTGACAGAGTGTCAGTATTGCACCTGATTGTGTCTGAATGATCATGGAAGGTAAAATAATGATCACAACGATTACATCATTTTAATTGTGCATCCCAAGCCCATGCTAGTAAAAAAAAAAAAAACAGCCCAAAATAGCGCAATTACCATGTCCCAAATATAAAAATGTAATTTCCATCCCTAAAATACATATTTTACAGTCACTGTTATGCACATTTATCATAAACACTCAAATGCTTCCTACTAGTGTAAAAACATTTAGCACAATTTTATTACAGGTAGAATGCAAAATGTTTCAGTACAAGCATTTCAACCAAATGTAATTTATGCAATATTTCAAACCTTTAACCCACTGGAGAAAATCAACACATGGCAACAATTTAAAAGCAGCCCAATTTCGTGGAAAAAACAACAACAACAACAACCCTGCATCCAACACGAGCTGCAGAAGTCAGATTTGACTGATCACGGGTCAGAAGTAAGGAGCGGGAGTGGATGGGAGCATGCAATAATGGTCAGAAATTTAGTGAAAGTGGGGATCAACAAGTCCCGCGCTATCACGCAGCAGCGCAGTCAGTCAGTGAGCGCTGTAACAGATGACGTCAAAACTTGCGGGATTCCATAAATAAACTACACAGAACCCCACTATTCGACAAATATACATAATGAAAAGATGATACAAAATTTAATACCTTGGAAAATGGCATTTAAGACTTTTTAATACTTTTTAAGGGCCATAATTTTCTCTAAATTGATACTTTTTAAGACCCCGCGGAGACCCTGTATGATGACTAGTGTTGTTATCGTTAACTAAAACTATTAAAAACCTTGAAATAAAGCTGTAATAAAACAAAATATAAATATTCGATGGAAAACTTCAAAAACTAAAATTTGTTAGTTAGCTACGCAAACTAACTGAACTAAGTTGAAGTATTAAAATGACTAAAACTAAGACTACAATTTTTCTTAAATGAATTAAAGTGAATTAAAGTGACAAAAACATATAACTAAATTACTAAAACTTAAACTAAAAATTAAGATAAAAACTGAAAATTAAAAATATTAATAAGTAATATAATATAAATGTAAATAATACTAAAATAACACTGTGGTAAGCCAAAAAATAAATAAATAAAGTTTGATGGAAATATACTGTGCTGGCTAGTGGTTTGTGGAATACATTGTTCTGCATTTACAAGCCCTTTTTTTTTTTTTTATAGGAATGAAATTTAACAAATGAGATGTCTTTAATATTACTCCTCTAATTCTCCTCTTAGAGAGCAATATGATTTCATGGAGAACAAATGCAGACTTTTGCTTAGATTGATACTGTTTTGAGAGTTTTAAGACCCAAGATGAACCAGGAATGAGAACTAATTAATGTAATGAATTTTCAAAACATTCAATTTGATAATGTTAAATAAAAATGCTTATTAAATATTTGAACACTGACTTTACTGTTAAAGGCTAAAGCTAACCTATGTTTCAGAAGATGCAATACAAATCCAAACAGCTTTTATAAATATTTATAAATGTGCTGCCAGTCACGTCACTGTTAATTCCCTTAATGCTCAGTCAACATCCCTGATCTGTACATTGCAATTAGACATATCTCAACTAAAACAGCTTCCACTGGTTGCTTTTGTCCACTGAAATCTTGCTGTATAGAGCTGTATTTCTCAGAATGTTCATCACAGCATCAATTGCCATGGAAAAGCGTCTTTCCGGTCGCCATGGTAACAGAGTAACTGGCCCTGTCTACAGTTAATTGGTCGCTGCTGCTGAGTAGAACAGTTTGTACCCTAAATTTGATTTCATTCAGTGAAATTCACTGAGTCACGAGTCACAAGTTACGTAGGACAAGCACTTAAAGCCGTAAATTACTATCATTATCATCTGCTCCGGAGAGCCTGATTGGTCAAAGAATTCTGTCCTGCAATTATGATATCTGTCAGAGTGTCAATAAAATTTAATTTGCTAAAAGTTTAGGGAAAGTGTGTGTGTGTGTGTGTGTGTGTGTGTGTGTGTGTGTGTGAGACAGC
>NW_015552603.1:28779-45366 GCF_001515605.1 Sinocyclocheilus anshuiensis | reverse complement strand
GTAGAGGCGGCGCAACTATAACGACATGTGAATAATCCCGCCCACTCTAAAGCGGTACTGAACTGCAGTGGAAACGCAAACCGTGCGGAGCCGAACCGTGCCGTGCCATACTGAGCTGTACCGAGCCGAGTCGTACCACGCAGTGGAAAAGCGCCATTAGATCTTTGAGTTCAGCTCATGAAAAATGGGGGCAAAAACAAAAGTGTTGCGTTTATAATTTTGTTCAGTGTATATGTGTGTGTGTGTGTGTGTGTGTGTATGTGTATTAATAAACATTTGCTTAATCTAAGTGAAAATTAGAAATGTTTCCTCAGCAACTAACTGAAATAAATAGAAATAAAGTAAAAAAAAATTGTTTTAACATGAAAACGTTTTAGAAATATTTTTTAAAATACAAAATAAAAAAAATGACAAAGCACATAAAATCACTTAAAATCAAACTAAAATGAAAATAAAACCAACCTGATTATAAAATATTGCCAAAATATTAATTGATTCCAAATATTACATATATCTAATATTTTGTATTTAAGAACAGACACAAAACTAAAACTGAAATAAATATAAATAAAAACTATTTAGAAATAGTAAAACATGATACAAATGACAAAAGCAGTAAGCACACAACAAAACGACTAAAACATTATTAGAAATATTAAAATGTATTACATAAAAATAAAAGCTAATTCGAATTATTAATAAAAACTATAATAGTATATAAGCAATACTAAAATAACACTGGACCAGCTCAAAATCAACACTGATCAACATAAAACAGCATGGAAATTAAACTAGTCAACATGAAATGCAATTTCCAATCTGTTTTACTAACATAATGTGACCTGATTCAAAGTGAAAAGGGTTATTCAACAAGAAAAATCTATATTGTGGGACTTGATTTTTTTCAAAAGATGATAAATAAGAGGAACTGATGACATCGAAAAGAAGTTGAAATGAAAGTCATTTCAGAGGCATTAAGATTAAAGATTATGAAGACAAACAAGTCATTTGTAAATTTCGCATCAATCTTAATCTCTGCTCTTACCGAGTAGTGTCTCTTTCGGGTTTTGTCCACACATTTCCCCTGAAGACAGATCCGTCCCTTCCCACATGGCGTTCCTTCCACAGCTGGCAGTTTCTTGGTCAGACACACCATCTGTCCCTTCCTGATGATGGCACACCACAGACGAGCGCACACGTCCATCCCGGGACAAACAGTGTACTCCGGCCCAAAGGCCAAATGGCACTGCTGAACCGCGTCATAACTCTGACCTGGCAACTCCTCCGGACCCAAGAGAGGCAGACGAGGAGTGTCCAACAGACACTCAGCTACACACACAAACCACAAGAGCAATATGTCAGGATGATTATGGAGAAATTGTGTGCAAAATGTTGATTTTCTGTATATGCACAGTACTGATCCCAAACGCATAGTTTGGCATCAGTAAGATTTTTTAAAGGGGTCCATAAAGTTGCAAAGACTAAAGTCTCAAACCCAAAGAGATATTCTTTATAAAAGTTAAGACTGGTCCACGCCCTCCTAAAATGCCACGTTCAAACACGCCCCCACATGTCTACGTCACGATGTGGGAAGATTTGCATAACTCGCAGTGTAGAGTAGGGCTTGTTGTTTGTCATTTCTCCGATCACAAATGCAGACATGGTTTTACGTTTATGCGGCAAAAGACAGTATAAGTCATTATAATCCGTAATTATGTCCCCACTGGATGCAACAAATGCCTCGTTTATAATGGGTTTTGTCTCGTCGCTCCGGGACAGGGCATCACAGTATGGTAAGGGGCGAATCATTTCCGTCACACGCTTTCGGTATTCACACGGTATTCAGCCAATCACAACGCACTGGATAGCTGGCCAATCAGAGCACACCTCGCTTTTCAGAACGATGAGCGTTTGTAAAAATCGTCACGTTTCAGAAAGGCTGGGCATAGAGGAGAAACAATAATGTACAGTATGTGGAACATAATGTGTTTTTTGAACCTTAAACCGCATAAACACATTTCATTACACCAAATACACAAAATAATGTTCTTTTTAGCAACATCATATGACCCCTTTAATGTTTTGAAAGAAGTCTCTTCTGCTCACTAAGACTGCATTTATTTGATCAAAATATAGTAAAAAAGTGAAATATTATTACAATTAAAATTAGCTGTGTTCTATTGAATATATTGTAAAATCGAATTTATTCCTGTGATCAAAGCTGAATTTTCAGCATCTTTACTCCAGTCTTCATTGTCACATGATCCTTCAGAAATCATTCTAATATATTGATTTGCTGCTCAAGAAACATTTCTGATTATTATCAATGCTGAAAACAGTTGTGCTGCTTCATATTTTGGGCCATGATTCATTTTATTTTTCAGGATTTTTTGATGAATAGAAAGTTCAAAAGTACAGCATTCATTTGAAATAGAAAATTTTGTAACATTATAAATGTCTGTGACATCACTTTTGATCAATTTAATGCAGCCTTGATGAATAAAAGTATTCATTTCTTTTTCTTTCTTTTTTTTCTTACTATTTTAGATCAACACATTGCCAAAAGCTGCTTAATAAAATTTGACAGCAATATTATGTGTGCAGATGTCTTTATTTTTTCTATTTCTATTTATTTTTTCCACATAGTCAATAAACTCTTTTCTATGCCTGGTTACAAAATGTCCAATAACAAGATACTTTTTTCCAATGAGTCATGGACGCTACGTTTGTTTTATTTTTTAACCCTCTGTTATTGTTCATTTGGGAGTCACACTTTATTTGTTCGTGGTCAAAAGTTACACCTGAAATTTAATTTTTTTTATTTTCAGTGAAATCAATGTAATATACTTTTGTTCAATAATATTTTTTATTTTTGTATTTTGAGATAATTTCATGGTACTATTTAATATTTATGCAATTATTCCATTTCAAATAGATACATTTTTATTTCCCAATGAAAATAATAATAAAAAAATTCTAATATTTTTCTATTACCTTTAAATTATGGCAGTATTTCATGTTAAAATGGAGACTTTATAATCCAATTTTTGAAGGCAGATTATTGCCATTTGGTGGGAGTAAAAAAATAAATAAAACGTATGTAATTCCATGGTTTAGCCACTAGATTCCTATAGAGCTCTATATAAAAGGCTTATAAATTCTCAAGTTGTTTTTAGACATAAATACTTTTTTTTTTTAAGTTGTGGATTTGGATTTATATTTGGACATTCTTAAAGACAACTTTTTGTAAATGTTTAGATTTTTTTTTTTTTTTAATGTTGGTTTGAAATGTCAGTTTTTCTATTAATTTTACTACAGTCAAACCTGAACACAAAGAAAGACATTTTATTACACATAACATCAAAGTTCAACAAAAATAAAAAAAAATATGAACAGGACTGCTTTATCAGAGCTTAATCAATCTGATTTCAACCTCTTATTTGAATCTTCTGACTCAATTTTGCCATACTATTACAGCCACATCAGTTCATTTGTGTGTATAATAGTGTTGTGTGTGTGTATGTGTCCGTGAGTGTGTGTAAGTGAGCATGTGTTTGAGTGTGTGTCTGTTATATACTCTTGATGTTTTAGAGTGTAACCTCTTCCTTGGTGCCTGTGTTTCTACTGCATTGTGGCTAAATTATTGATTTTATTTAAAGTATTTGCAAAAACATGCTTTGTGTTACAGTCACACTAATTAATATATGTGACCCTGGACCACAAAAACAGTCTTAAGTCGCTGGGGTATATTCGTAGCAATAGCCAAAAATACATTGTATGGGTCAAAATTATAGATTTTTCTTTTATGGCAAAAATCATTAGGATATTAAGTAAAGATCATGTTCCATGAAGATATTTTGTAAATTTCCTACTGTAATTAATTAAAACTTAATTTTTGATTAGTAATATGCATTGCTAAGAACTTAATTTGGACAACTTTAAATAGGCGATTTTCTCAATATTTTGATTTTTTTTGCACCCTCAGATTCCAGAATTTCAAATTGTATCTCGGCCAAATATTGTCCTATCCTAACAAACCATACATCGATGGAAAGCTTATTTGTTCAGCTTTCAGATGATGTATAAATCTCATCTATCAATCAACTAAATTCTGCATTTTGTTTGCAATTGTAAATTAAAATAAGTTTAAATTATTTTAAAACATTTTTTAAATACAAAAACGAATAAATAGACCACAGCACATAACAAAATGTCTAATATGACTGGTTTAACAAAATAAAATAAAAACTATAAAATATTAATAAATTAAAAATATTCATAAAAAGTCAAATAAATTCAAATTATGAATATGAACTATGACAGTATATAAATACTAAATTGATACTTGACCAGCTCACTATAAACACTGACTAGCATAAACCAGAATGGAAATTAAACTAGTCAACATGAAATACAATTTGCGACCCATTTTGCTATAATGTTGCATGATTTCAACATTATTGCTGCTTAACCATCAAAAACAAGCAGTATCATAAAACAGTTTTGAATCTGATCCTATCAAATTGAAATTAGCCTTATAATCATTACCAAATAATGTCGCAACATTTTTGAGAAAAGCAACATCAAATTGATGTGATCCAACACGATTGCTTCTCACCATTGCCATCATCGAAGAAGTCTGTGATGGTGGCAGACGTGCAGCGGCTCCAGGGTTTGGATGCGTCGATGGAGGTCAGGATGGACGACATTAGCCGCTTGTCTTCAGTGGAGCCGAATCGCTCCACGCAGAACTTGGAGTCATCATGTGACAGACCCAGTAGATGCCCTGCACACAGGAAGTGATGTCATCAGCTTGTGTGAGAGTGCACATAGATGTTCATTCATGTGTGTGTGTTTACCAATCTCATGTGCCACGGTGAAGGCGGCGTGCAGCCCGTCATCCTCAATGATGGCGCAGCTCCTCTCCGGTGAACACACGGTTCCTACGTCAGCCATGCCGAGAGTGTCACACGAGTGATGACCGCACAGATCCTGCACACATCAGCATCAACATGGGACATCAGACCCATTGCTCACACGTGCCTGCATCCACACCATCACAAACAGCGTTAATTTAGTATTATTTATAGTGTTTATTCATATTTTTAAATTAGCTTTTATTTTTATATTTTCTGTTTTTTTTTGCTTTGAGTTTAATTTTGTACTAATTGTGTTATTAGCTTTTGCAATTTTAATTTTTTTATTTATTTATTTTTTTTTGCCATTTGGGTTTAACTTATTATTTCATGCATCTAATTATCGGGTTGATACAGTGAGCATCAGTGGTGGAACTGCTAACGAAAATAGTTTGTTGTTAATTAATTAATTTCAATTAAGTTAATTTAAATAAAGCTGAATAAAATAATAAAAATAAAAAATAAATTTGAAAAACGTTCTAAATGTATGTTGAAGTTTGAAAATTACTACAACTAAAACAGACAAATAAAAAATATTTGGTAACACTTTACAATAAGGTTCCATTAGTTAATGTTAGTTCATGCATTAACTAACATGAACAATACATTTATTACAGTATTTATTAATCTTTGTTAATGTGAGTTAATGAAAATACAGTCGTTTATTGTTAGTTCATATTAATTCACAGTGCATTAACTAATGTTAACAAGCACAACGTTTGATTTTAATAATGAATTAGTAAATGTTGAAATGAACATGAACTAAGTGCTATAAATGCTGTAGCAGTGTTGTTCATTCTTAGTTCATGTTAACTAAAGTAGTTAACTAATGTTAACTAATGAACCTTATTGTAAAGTGTAACCAAATATTTAAATAAATTAATTTATGTTGAAGTACTACAATTACTAAAATGAAATAGACAAATAAAATAGCAATGGTTAGCATGCTAAACTAACTAGCATAAGTAAAAAAACACAGGCATGGTGTACTTCGGTGAGGTATTTCTCGTTAATGGTAGCGAATATCAAAAATCTGTTCAGTCATTTCTGTGCAGCTCGGTCCAAATATCATCTGATCAGATTTTCAACAAAACTGGACATATTTCGTAGGAGGAGTAGCGAAAAATTACTTCAATATGGCTGAAGGGCACATTAATGAAGAATGGCAAATGACAGGTCGCCAGAATCAGCATAACCCAGGGAATAAAAGAATATAAAAATAACAAAATTTGGACAATGTTTTCAAAAGTTATAAGCATTTTTGCATATTGGGAACACTAGGTGGCACTGTGTTCAAACGTCTAAGGTACCTCCAGGACGTGCTGTCAATGATCCCAACCAATTTTTGTGCCGATATGTCAAATGGTTTAAAAGATATTTCAATTTATGACAAATTTCAAAATGGCGGACACTTCAGCCAATCTTAGCAAAAGGAATGCAGACACCAAGATCATGATTTCTTTACTAACTGTTCAAAGGTTATTAGCAAAAATAGCCATTTTTTTGTATCTCATAATCCATAGGTGGCGCTGTTGCCAAATTGGGTATGGACCCTCAGATCATGGTGTTGATGAAGCATATTAGCGTATTGCATATTATGATTGATCACAGTTTGGCCGAGATACAGCCTCTGAACCACTTTTGGGTCAACATCGCCAAGTTCACAACATAATAACTTTTAATCAAAGCTGAATATCAAAATTCTGTTCAGTAATTTCTGTACGGCTCAGTCCAAAGATCATTTCTGCCAATTTTGGGAAGAATTGGACAAATTTTGAAGGAGGAGTAGCGAAAAATGTAATGTAATGGGCAGAGTCTTCATGTAAGCTATTGAATGTGTTCAGCATGAGGAGAGTAATCAGATTAACTAATTAAATCAGATTAACTATTAATTTCATTTTTCTAGAACAAAGGTTTGAAAAGATATACAGTAATTGTTTGAAAAGTGAATTTTTGAACTGGTGGTGGCGCTATAGAGATGGTCCTAGAGACCCCAAAGGTCAGTTCACTATTCAGGACCACCACTACAAGTGTGCCAATTTTCATAAATTTCCTGTGTTCCGTTCATAGAGCTGCCATTGACTCTCATTGGGGAGGAATCATAATAACAAGAATACATACAAATTATACTAAAAAACTTTGGTGAGCAATTTTGAGGAAAATGTTCAGTTTTAGTTTTTATTTCTTTCCCATTATTAATTGTAGTTCTTCAATTTAAATTTAATTTAGTTATTTTCCTAGGCAATATTTCAAATTTTTGTTAAAAGTTATAAACGTATATTTATATTTTATTTCAGATTTATTTAAATTAATTTTTAAATTAACAATAATGTTTTTTTATTAATCCCGGCTCAAACAAAAATAAAGATGTTTACATTTATTTATTTAGCAGATGCTTTTATGTAAAACAACTCGTCACAGAGCTGACAATATTCATAATATTCAACAATGTTTGTTAGATTAGATTAGAATAGATTTGATTACAAATCAAAACATTATCAAATTAGGCCAAATATTTAATACATTTACAAGAATAATGGATGGCAGACATCCCGAATCTGTGGAAATCTGTACAGATTCTGTGGAGGTCTGGAAATATGAACTGATTATTTCAGAAAATGAAAGCAAAGCCAAATATTATTTCTACTTGGCTTTTTGAATGTCTTCTGAACTGATGCCACTAACCTGAAAATCTCAAATCAAGTCATTTTTCTTTTTCTTTTTCTTTTTTAGTTCTACTATTTATACTTGAATGAGCTTTTATTTGTATATTTTTAGGCCTGATTTTAATTTTTTTTTTACGTTTTAGAAATTTTGTCATGCACTTGTCATTATTCGTTATTAGTTTTTTGTATATTTTTATTTAGCTTTCATTTAATTTATTTTTATTTTGGTTTTAGTTTTAGTAACTTTGTAACTCATTTCATTTCACTTAATTGCCAAGACAACATTTCTCATTTTTAAGTTGATGTTTTTCATCTAATATTTATCTTTCCTTTTATTTCAGCTTTATTTCAATTAACGAAAACAATTAACATAAACAATAACACCAATGGTGCTCACTTTATCAAATTGGTATTTGGAAACAATGAGACCAATGAAAAAACACAAAGCTGTCAATAAGCTGTGAATCTGTCTGAAAATGTTTTCAATGAGTATTTTGACTGTAGCTTAACTACTTTATGAATAATTTGCAGTTTCAGAGCAACAGCATCAGCAGCACAGACCTTCAATGGACGTCCTGAACATGTTTTCATGTTTATTGTCAGACGTGATTGACCATCAATCCTCACAGACAGACACGCAAATGCTCTCAAACACAATCAGACAGGCTGATGTTTGCTGGTTCAGTGCGAGTGCATGGAAACAGCCTGGACTGAAAGCGGCTCTTCACACTCTCACATTTATAAAAGCAACACAGTAAACAGCTTGAGAACGAGTTTAGCTCATGACCTCAGCGGAGCGCATGTGTAATGTGTAATCAGGTGAGAGCCTGAGCTCACGCATCTACAGCTCACGTTCCCATACTCCTATAGAAATGACCGATGACTGATCATTCTTACAGCTTTCGCTCTTTTCTCTTATTCTTAGTAGATTTATACATGTTCGGCAGTGAATGTGAGTGTCTGCATTGTGCAAAACCCACCGCCATGATACTTGAAACATCTGGATGGTTGCTAGGACGTATTGCACAGAAAAACACCACTCACATTTTCTTCAGAACCTTTAAAAAGCAAGTTGAGTTTCCACATAAATGAATAGAGCAACTTGATGTGAACAGATATTCTGAGGAATTCCTGCCTGAGGGAAATATTTCGGCCAAAGGACGAGCTGGAAAAAGAGGGAAATATTGATGGAAAATTACAACTACAGATCACACGGAGAGATGCATGCTGCACAGCAAAAAAAAAAAATCCTGTTAGCATTGATACATTGTTTTATTTTTCTTATTTTAAACATACAACAGTTTTGTTGGATTTAGGAGTAAATTCGGCATGTAATGAAAATTCACTAATTTTCTAAATGCATGATAGGTCTTATTGTAAACAATCATTCATGCACATTTCATTTTTAAACAATGTTTTGACCTAGTATTGTTTAATCAAATTGTCATAACTGGATCTTCCAGTAAAAAGACAGACTTATCTCTGGCGACATATGCAGGACTTGAAATACATACACTAAATAATAGAAATACAATTTTAAGGATTTACTTGAAATAAATAAACTTTAACTAAAATTAGAATGAAAACAAAATGTATAAATAAAATCTAATTCAAAATATTAACAAAAACTATAAAAGTATATTAATAATACTAAAAGGACTGGAACCAAGCTCCTGTCCTACATATTTATTTATTTATTTTTGATAATCCATACGTCAGACGTTGGATGTATGTCACATCAAAACATGGAACTTGAGATCATCTCAACTTAAAAAACAAAACAAATAAATAAATAAGTAAAAATGTAAAAATGCAAAAACTGAAGAAAAAAAACCTTTTCACAGATATTCTCTGCAAACGGTCTTATAATCATAATCAATGTTTCGATGCATTTACTGGAAAACAAAAGGCTTTTTGCACTAAGAAACGATCTCAAGAGTTATGAGGTGCTCACAGGTCAGTCCAGAACATCGACTCACATGCAAACGCAGACAAACACATGGGAATGCTGATATCCTGACGCCTCTCGCGTTTGGCAAGGGTTCTGAGCAAACATGTCGACGCAGACAGACAGGAAGACGAGCGGGAGGAGCAGACGACTCTGGATATTTGATTCTACAGCGCCGCGAGTTTCTGTCACCTGGTTCTGATTTACAGGGCATAGCAGGGCCAAACATACGGCCTTGGGCTGCTGATCTGGGGTCTGTTCTCACAAGTCCATCAGTGATGAGAGGAACACCAGTAGCCTACTGACCTGAGTGAAGGGGTTCAGTCACGTCACGTCTGGCCTGTTTGGATCTACAAAATCAGATGTCTTAGGATGAGAAGGATCCCATATTGCAAAAAATACTTTTTCTGTCCAAAATATATTTTAAACAGATACAAAATATATGTTATAAACAGTGAAGCTCAATGTATTTATATATTTAAATAGTTATTTAATTCATAAATTAAATATGCTTAGTTTCAACCTTCATATAGCAAAATATATTTCAAAATGTTTTTCAGTGGCATGAAAACACATTTCCAGTCTTACAGTAGCTTATATTTATGTTAAATGTTCACATGTTATAGACAGCAAAGTTTTTCTTTAAATGTCACATATTCAGTGTTATTTTTAGTATGGCTGAGATACTATTAGTTTTTGCTAATATTTTGAATTAGATTTTATTTTGATATTTTCTGCTTTAGTTAAAGTTTTTAGTAATTTTGTTGTTTGTTTTTGTTATTTTTTTATTAGTTTTTGTTGTTTGATATTTTAAATTAGATTTAATTTTTTTTATATTTTCTGCTTTCATGTTAAATTTAGTTAAAGTTTTAGTAATTTTGTTGTGTTTATGTCATTTGTATTAGTTTTAGCTGTTTATATATATATATATATATATATATATATATACACACTAAAATAATTAACACAAAATCTTAAACTTTAATATAACAGATTAAGTTTTAATTATATTAGTCAGGTTAAACTAAATGGAAATGAGAAATCTTGCCTTGTCAATTAGGTGAAATAAAACAATTTTAAGTTTTTTTATATTTTATTTAAGTTAACATTTATTTAAAGTTTTTTTTTTTTATGGTTTTAGTTTACTATAATTAGCTTTAAATTAATGTATTTTCTTGGACTGAAATATATGAAGGGCAAAATATATTGTTAAATGCTTATAAAAATATATTTATATATGTAAACTATAATTTCAAAAATATCCTAAAATGGTCAAAAAATACATTGGTAGAAAATATATTTAAGTAAATATATTTTGGGCCTTTTTTGTATATTTTGCAATATATTAAAAAATATTTTTGAAAATATATATTATTTGCTGTATGGGTTTAAACGATACTGTTCCTCTAACATCTGAGCTCCTGAAAATCTCTGAAATCAAGTTTGCTTGAACAAAATAATATTCAATATATCAGTCATATCAGCTCCTCTTGTGTCAAAAACAAATTCTTCATCCTACTGAGTTTCTCGGCTGAGGCCGGATCCGATCACAGACTGTTGCTACCCAACGCTGGCATGGATCATAAGGATTTGGGACAACGGGAGTGCAGACGGATGGATTCAGAGCGTCCAGAATATCTCAGAGGTTTTCAGTGAACTGTCAACGTATAGCAGCTGAAACACCGGACGTGTGAAATGCCCCAGACAGACGGCGGTGGAGCGGTGAGAGAATGCT
Organism: Sinocyclocheilus anshuiensis; assembly: GCF_001515605.1. NCBI lineage: Eukaryota > Metazoa > Chordata > Actinopteri > Cypriniformes > Cyprinidae > Sinocyclocheilus > Sinocyclocheilus anshuiensis. The sequence goes on along the minus strand of NW_015552603.1, from coordinate 34,101 downwards.
ACAAACATGACCATAGGATGTTAGAAATCACTGCAGGAGACATTAGACCAAACATGCATGATTATGAACAGAAAGAAAGACAACACGCACAAATGTTTGTCTTATAAAATCACATGTAAAAATCACACATGAACTCTCTCTCGTACTCCTGAACAAACAGTACAGTATTTACTCTGTCTGTACGCATTCATACACCCTCTATGTGTACAGTACATAGTGTGTGTGTGTGTGTGCAGTGTACAGGCTCAAAAGGGCATGCAAACTGGGAAAATGTCCCAGCCATAAAAATGTCTTACTTGCTATAAAAAAGGACTTTAAATAAATAAATAATCAAATATATCATTTTTATTTTATAAATACATAACTTTAAAAAACTACTATAATTATAAATAAAGTATATATATATATATATATATATATATGAGCAATATCACACGAGTAGCAGTGCGACATGGCTGTATATCAGCATGGCTATGATTCGATTTTTTACAATATTAGATTTTTGCCGATATCCAATGCTGACACCGATTTTGTTTTGAAACAAGACCAAGTCTCTCCTGTGCAGAATTATAAAAAAATATTTTTTTTGAGCAAAAAGAACATTATTTTGTGTATTTGGTGTAATGGAATGTGTTTATTCAATTCAATTCAAGTTTATTTGTATAGCACTTTTCACAATACAAATCGTTGCAAAGCAACTTTACAGCAAATTAAGTATAGATCTTTTTTAACATTATGCGGTTTAAGGTAAAAAAAACACATTATTTTCCACAGACTGTGCATTATTGTTTCTCCTCTGTGCCCCGCCTTTCTGAAACGCGTCGATTTTTACAAAGCTCATCGTTCTGAAAAGCGAGGTGTGCTCTGATTGGCCAGCTATCCAGTATGTTGTGATTGGCCGAATACCTCAAGCGTGTGATGGAAATGTTACGCCCCTTACCATACTGTGATGTCGTGTACCCGCGCGACGAGACAAAACCAATAAAACCCAAACGAGGCATTTGCTGCATCCAGTGGGGACATATACTGTCTTTTTACGCATTGCGTTGCATCGCGCCACGTAAACATAAAACCATGTCTGCATTTGTGATCGGAGAAAAGACAAACAACAAGCGCTACTCTACACTGCTCAAAACTTGCGTTTGAATCATCACTGGCAAATTCTTTAAATATGAAAATGTACTTACAGGCTGTGAGTCAGAAGCACCAGCATTTTAGGTTCAGGAAACAGTCCTCCATAAAATGCGCTGCACACATCTGAATTTTTGGGTTGAACTGTTCTGGAACAGTGTTATAAATACAACTTAAGTACTGATTTCTAGTTGTGTCCTCTTTTGGAAGGCCAAAAAAAGTAGTTTCGCTTTCACAACGAAACACACAGCGTCTCCACGACATGGTGGCATGGCAACAATACTAAAGCGAGAATCAAAGTTACGCCTTCTTTCTTTGCGTGAACATTTGGGCGGTGTTATTCAAATCTTCCCACACAGTGACGTAGACATGTGGGGGCGTGTTTAAATGAGGCATTTTAGGAGGGCGTGGACGAGTCTTAACTTTTATAAAGAATATATCTTTGGGTTTGAGACTTTAGTCTTTGCAACTTTAGGGATCTTATCTATTCACGAACACCTTGTAACACTCCGAAGAGAAAGGAAAACTTAAAATCACATCATATGACCCCTTTAATAGATGGTCTAAAGCAAAAGAGCTATAAAAATTAAAAAAATCTAAAGATCTCCTTGTATTTAGGTTTTCATAATCCGTTTGAAAAAAAATATGAATGAATAAATCTGTATATATGAAATAATTTAATTTACAAATGTCATGTTTGTGATTTTTATTCATGTAAGCCATAGTTTCTGACCTGTAAATCCTGTAAATCAAAACAGACTCGTGATTTTATGAAATCAATTGCTGATTAATTTATTCAGAAACACAAGTATCTTAATGATATTTGTGTACTATACTTTCATTTATCCAAGATGTGTCACTCGTATAGTTTTTAAATGGGGACAGATATGCTCAATATGGCTGCTCTATCAACAGAAGCCCCGCCTTCTGAGTAAAAGAGCCAATCGCTAATTGGTAAAGTCATCGCGTCACTGCAGCTGCCGTTAGAAGTCTCAGTTGCTATAGAAACAGTCATCATTCTGGAGACGTGCTTAGGACTGCACATGCACATTGGCTGGTCTAGCTTGATAATAACATTTTTTAAAAATAAGCTTTTTTTATGCTATTTGAGTAAAAGAAACAACATTTATGAGACAGTTGTTGTCAGATTCCATTGGTGATTTCAAATCTGAAATTTAATTGTAAGCTTGGTGAACAGTTTTGGAGAATTTGATGTTTCCGCATTCAAAGAGATAGGAGCTGCACTTGCATGCCCGAGAGTCATTTCAAAGATGGCCACCGAGTGAAATGACTTGCATTACAGGGACTTTGCTCTAGTACGGTACACTGGACTCGTCATTCTGTAGTCGCATTCTTAAATTAAATGCGGCGATTCAAAACAGTAAATCTAGCGTTTATACAACAGTTCGAGGCATGAGTGTGTAAATACATAAGAAACAACAACAGAGTGTCTTTAAAAACCTCTTTTGTGCAGAACTACTTCCTTCCATCACGGATACAAGTCTCAAGTTGACAGTTTAACAGATGAGCCCAAGCCTCCATTACTAATTAGAAAACGTCACTTCAGAACTAGTAACGAAGGAACGTTGAGTTGCTTCATTAAAAGCTTATTGTATTACTGTATTAAAAGCTCACTGTTTATGTAGAGTATTTTGAGAGAGAGATGGATTGAGTGAGTGTGGTTACCTGCATCCATTCTTCAGCTCAATCTCATACTCACAGTAAAACATTAGTTTGAATGTCCGCTGAGTAAAGCGATATCTTTGTCATAGTATCCTTTCAACTGTTAAGGGTGATTTCTGATGACAGCGCTGCTCACTGCATTTGTTGGCTGAGTCTTACAAGGTGTTGTTGAATGTAAAAATAAACCTTCCTTGTTTACAACTCTGTTTCATTGTCTGTCAATATAAAAGTATTTTCTGCTGACTCACTCATAAAAACGGTCTCAAGATCTTCAAATTTTGTTTATTGAATAATATTATTTAATAAACAACAACAGCCATTATAAAAGTTGCTAGGCAATTCAGTCAAAAGTACAAAGGCAGCGCTCTGACATACAGCATTAAAGTTACATAAAATATAACGTGATGAGATTTTGCCCTCAGCCAAAACTATTGCTCTGGAACAAATAAATGATTAATGAGACCAAAGACTGCCCATTAGATTTACCCAAAACAAATTATATCTCGTGTTTAACCTCTATAGAGACATCAGAGCCAGCGGCAAATTCCAGAAGATCTGACCGAGGTAAGTCTGCTCTCAGCAGGTTCATGAGCGCTGAATAGCCACTGATGCCCTGGAGCCACTGATGAACCACCATATAATTCTCTATTATAGATCATTGCCTAAAACGTCAAAGCAAATTTTCAAATAGGAGTTACCATTATTAACAAACTAAATATTTGAAATATAAAAAAGCACATTCTCTCCTAAAAAAACTACATTCCATGACACAAAAAAGTAATATTTATAAAATTATAGTGGATTTGGCCATCAGCCATGACACTCGCTGTGAGAAATACAGCAAGCAGAGTGATACAAATGGTGAAACAGTTGGAGCTCTGTTTTCACTAGAATATCGCACTCCTGGAAAAGGTTATCAGCCAATCAGATTCGAGAACCAGAAAGAACGGTTGTATAAATAAATAAACCTGAGTTTGTACAATAACAAAGGATTATTAAAATATATATTTTTTTTAACCAAAGATGCTTTAAATTGATCAAACGTGACTTTAAAGACATGCAAAATCTTTCAAAAGATTTCTATTTCAAATAAATGCTGTTCTTTTGAACTTTCTATTAATCAAAGAATACGAAAAAATAAAATGTCTCACAATTTCCACAAAAATATGAAGCAGCACAACTGTTTTCAACATTGAATCAGCATATTAGAATGATTTCTGAAGGATCATGTGACACTGAAGACTGGAGTAATGATGCTGAATGATGCTAATGATGCTGAAAATTCAGCTTTGATCACAGGAATAAATTAGATTTTTCAATATATTCACATAGAAAACAGCTATTTTTAATTGTAATAAGTATTTCTGATCAAACAAATTCAGCCTTAGTGAGCAGAAGAGACTTCTTTCAAAGACATGAAATAATCTTACCTATCCCAAGCTTTTGAACGCTAGTGTATGTAAGCAAATGCAATGAGTTTGCTTCCTTCTTTTCTGAGAAGATGAATAATATCAGGAAGGCGATTAGCACATCCCCAAATTATGCAGATTATTTTTTCATTTCTTTTATGTAAAGCACTTTGAATTACCATTGTGTATGAAATGTGCTATATAAATAAACTTGCCTTGCCTTGCCTAAGCAAGCACTAATGAAAGTGTGCGTTTCATCTGAAAATCACACGCGTGTTTTTCTGGATTTGGATGTGATGGTGACGTAACAGAATATCCTCTGATGATAAAATCTTCATCTCTCTTCTCGGACACATGCGTCATTGTGTCCCACAGCCTCAATGCAGTCATGCGTCCATCGCCTCTGATCTGATGCTTATAATCACACATTCACTCAGAGCCCATGAGCTCAATGTGGCTCTTGTTCTGTGGTCTGAATTGACTACAGCGAGATGAAGATGTTTATAAACCCTCTTCATTTCTCTTGACCTTATAAAGGTTGTGCATGTGATGCATGTGACCGACTAGTCATAGATCACATGACTTTAGTTGTACTTGTATCTAGGCTTGTCACACTCATGAATTTTGTCATACAAATAATTGTGATTAACAATTTCATTCTGTTTTGTTCACGTCACTTACAGTGTAAGGCAAATACATGATTTTACTTGGAATCATACAATAGTAAATTCATACAATTTAGCCTACTTAATATTAATAATATTTATAGAATTCATTATTTAATATATAATATAATATAATATAATATAATATAATATAATAATACTACGAGTACCCGTGACTGTGATTCTGCCTTAGGCACGAGGCTGCAGATATTCACAGCCATTTTGATACAGAGCGATATCACACCAGCACGAGTGTGATATTATATGATATGACATTATATGATATTATATTATATTAATATACAACTCATAAAAATAGTCTCTTTTCGGCATCTAATGGCAGAATAATGTAAATAAATCACCATTACAAACACACACACACACACACACACACACACACACACACACACACACACACACACACACACACACCG
>NW_015552603.1:22980-28539 GCF_001515605.1 Sinocyclocheilus anshuiensis | reverse complement strand
CCGTTTCTTTTATTAAACATTATTAAACACTACTATTATTTATATAAAATACTATTTATTGAATAATATTTAATAAACAACAACAGCCATCATAAATGTTGCTAAGCAATTCAGTCAAAAATACAAAGGCAGCGCTCTGATACAGCATTAAAGTTATATAAAATATAAAGTTATGAGACTTTGCCCTCAGCCAAAACTATTTGCTCTGAGACAAATAATAGATTATTGAGCCCAATCATTGCCCGTTAGATTGTTTAACCACTATAGAGACATCAGAGCCAGCAGAAATTCCAGAAAAACTGGCAGAAGAAAGGCTGCTCTCGGTGGGTTCATGAGCGCTGAACGGCCATTGATGCCCTGGAGCTCACATCTCCGAAAACGTCAAAGAAAATTTTCAAATAGGCGTTAACAAACCGCATATTTGAAGTCTAAACAAGTACAGTCTCGCGTAAAAAAAACTTTTAAAACTACATTCCGTGATACAAAAACAATATTATTTATAAAATTATAGTGGATTTGGCCGTCCGACCATGACACTCGCTGTGAGAAATACTGCAAGCAGAGTGAGACAAACGGTGAAACGGTTACCGTGCTGATATTGGGTGAATATCTCATGGGTGGAAAGACCTCTCAGCCAATCAGATTCGAGGACGAGAAAGAAATGTTATATAATATAATATAATATAATATAATATAATATAATATAATATAATATAATATAATATAATATAATATAATATAATATAATATAATATAATATAATATAATATAATATAATATAATATAATATAATATAATATAATATAATATAATATAATATAATATAATATAATATAATATAATATAATATAATATAATATAATATAATATAATATAATATAATATAATATAATATAATATAATATAATATAATATTTGTATATTGTATATAATATAATATAATATAATATAATATAATATAATATAATATAATATAATATAATATATTTACATTTAAGCTCTTCCCTCATGTGGATGGCAAAATGTGATTGAAATGTATTGTTATTTTAGTATAATTGTGATACTTTTATAGTTTTTGTTTATATCTGGAATTTAATTGGATTTTTTATATTTAAAAATTTAATGTGGTTTTGTTGTTTTCATTAATTTTTTATTATAAAAAAAAAATGTAAAACTTTTTTTTAATTATCTTTCATTAATTTTTTATTTCAGTTTAGACATTTAAAATTATATAGACATTTAAAATTAAATAAAATTAATAGTTTTAATAAAAAAAGTTATTAAAAGCTTTCATGCTAATTTTAGTTAACGTTTTAGTAATTTTGTTGTGTTTTTGCCATTTTTATTATTTATTTATTTATTTATTTTTTAGCTGAAATAAAAGTTTTTTTTTTTAATATATATTTTATTTCTGGAAACATTTTATTTCAAGTAACAAAAATGTTTTATTTTATTTATAGTTTTAGTTAACTATTCAGCACAATTACTATGGTTATCTCAAATAATTGTGATTACATCAGTAACCATGATCAAACAATTAATCAATAATTCTGACAGGCCTACTTGTATCTAAAGTGACAGGAGGAGGAAAAAAACCCCAAAAACCACAGAGGCTGCATGACGTATTATTAACAATTCACATTACATAAACACTGATCAATTAGTCCCTTGTTGTTCTGGAGAGCTAGTAAAAGTGAGTGTTCTGTCAGTGTGATGTGGATCACATGTTTTGAAGGGGTCATTCATTCCCTCAGATGTTCTGACAGTGTTAATGAATCTATACTGTATTTGACTAAAAGACTTTCAGTGTCATTTTGCTTCAGGGCTGGATGAAGAACACAACATTACAGTGGCAGAGGTCAGATCGTTTGGTATTCAATCAGAAAAAGACACATATTAACATGTGCGGTCTTATTAAGTTCAGGAATCATTCTATCAAAAAATGATAATTCTGCCAACATTTACTCACCTAAACAACAACTGAAATCTAGTTGCCAAGGCAACATTTATCATTTTTTCTCAGTTTAATTTGATGTACTAAAATAACTAAAAAAAAAAAAAGAAAAAAAAAAAAACATACATGAAAACACATGTCTGGGACGACATTTCTGTAAAATTATAACATGATGCTTCTTGCACATTTTGTTTCACTTTTAAAGTGAAATGTCCAACAAGTAGCACTAAAACCACCTTCAATTTGATCTGAAACCTATAAGAGTGAACCAAGCAACATTTTATTATACATTGGTTGTTGTTCTTGTAGTTAAGGTTCAGAAATGAAATGTCTAGTGAGTGGTGCTAAAAGATTAATGCTCTATCGCGTTTGAAAATAATGTACCACCAACACTAAACCTAATCGATTTAGTTAACAAAAGCAAATGTGAAATAAAAACACATTTGCAATTTTTAGCTTGTACCAGGTGCGTTACCGAGCAAAGAAAAGCAGATCAGAAAAGCAACATACTGAGCTGGTTATGTCAAAATGTATTAGTTTACAAATCACACAGTATGGTAAAAGTGTTTTGAGCTCATAACAAAGTATTGAGCAAGGAATCATGTGAACATAAGTCTATATTATTTGTGTGAAAAGGAATAAAAGTTGTTTTACTGCAACTAGTGTTCATTTTAACTGGAAACTGCAGTGAAGGTATGTTTGTGCAGAAATGCAGGTTAGATGCACATATTTCCAATGAGCCTGTATTGGCCATTTCCCAGGGAATGCATGAACTGATCAAACGCACACCTTGAAAGAAATGTACGTTGCTTCAGAGAAAGGCATCTGCCAAGTAGGGCTGCACGATTAATCGAATGCAACTTTGGATGGAGATTTACTGCTGATCACAGAACCATGCTTCACTGAAAGATACGCATGACAATCGCAGCTTCTGTCGAGTCGCGATCTCGATTCCATTTCGATTTATCGTGCAGCCCTACTGCCAAGTACAAAAATGTAAGGTGCCTGGCATCAATGATATCAAACATGGTGCAATCCCAGCTAACAGAATGTTCTCACAACTTTCACTAATATTTATACATATATACAGTTATATCCAAATCTTTTTTAAGTAATGTTTATGGAATTTTTTTATAACGTTCTAATCACGACAAGAAAACTGGATATTTAAACGTTCTTAGAATATTAAAAAGAAATGCTCAAACAATGTTATATTGCGGGTGGATTTCAGTAGTGGCGTGTAACACAGTCACTCCCACAAGCCACTTTGGAGGGTTTAATCAGGGTTTCAGTGGGCCTTAAAAAGTCTTAATTTAGTTACATCAAATTTAAGGCCATATAAAGTCTTAAATGCCTTAAATGGTTACAAGAAAAGTCTTTATTATAATTTCAAGGGGTCTTAAATTTGGTGACGGAAAGACAAAAAGATTAAACGGAAAGATTAAACTTCAAAAGGCTATGATTTCATTGAATAAATATGAGCTGCATGTTTCAAAGTCAAAAAGCGGTGCGGGTGTTTTTATATGAATGCATCTCTGAAGGGAACTGGCTGTTTTTAGAAAAGTTTCAGAAGTATTTTCATTACATCTTACCTGTAATGCCTGATAAAGTAGAGTTTGTCCCTGCTGAAAAAAACAAAAACAAAAAACAAAACCTAAAATCAGCCTAAACTGCTTGGCTGGTGTTACCGGGAAACCACTATATTTTATCATTTTATAAAACTTTTTGGTTTTGTGAAAACCTGTAAAATAAAACATGCAACACACATGAAAACACATGCCTGTGACGACATTTGTGTAAAATTATAACATGATGCTTCTTTTTGCTTCTTTTGTGTTCCACAGAAGAAAGTAAGTCATACAAATTTAGAAAAAAAAATCAGGGTGAGTAAATAATGACAGATTCTGTTTTTTTGTTTTGTTTCTTGTTTCTCTCAACAAATGTCTAGAATCAGTGTTAGTCATGAGGCAGAGGAGGCTTTGGGAAACTGTGCAGCAGCAGCAGAGAGGAAATTATGCTTTAGTTATTTCATAGCCTTTGTGTTTGGTTTGGCGGCGTTTCCGAGCTCTCAGTAGGTGTCTGTGGGCTTCTGCTGCCCATCATGGCTTGTTGACATGGTGTACTTCACAACCACACACTCTTAAACACACACACTGTACGCCACCAGGTGTGTCAGACTCCACTCCACCAGAGGAAAGACACCGCTGGCACCGTCCATCCTTCAGACACTGCCAACAGAAGCTACGTCTCTGTGGAATCTGGTGTGGCGGCTCTTGTGAGAGAGAAACTACGTCAGCGGCACTTACAGGTGCCACCCGAGGGCAGCTGGGAATGAATGTCAGTCACAATTCTGCTGCTAGAGGAATTAGTCACGTAGTTGAAGGAATAGTTCAACCACAAATGAAAACTGAGTTACTTCATGGGAACAGATTTAGGGAAATTTTACATTCCATCACTTGCTCACCAGTGGATCCTCTGCCGTGAATGGGTGCTGTCAGAATGAAACGTTTTTAACTTCAAACCGAGTCCATGATCCATAATAATGCTTCCTCCATCCCCTGCTGTCCTGTCACATCAAAATCCACCCACATATTTATTTAGAACTGTTCTGAACTGTTTTAGCTTGTAAACGGTGCTTGAGCTGTGCATATTTCTCTCCTGATTCAGACCAGACGAGTTTTTCACAGGAGTGTTATTATGGATTATGGACTCATATTTTAGCCGGAAGGTATGGTTCGAGGTTAGAAACCTCAATGGATTGGTATCTTACAAACATTCAGCTTTTGGCTTCACAAGATGTTAATTGATGGACTGGAGTCGTGTGGATTATTGTGATGTTTTATCAGCTGTTTGGACTCTCATTCTGATGGCACCCATTCACTGCAGAGGATCTATTGGTGAGCAAGTGATGCAATGCTACATTTCTTCAAATCTGATGCAGAAACAAAATCATCTACATCTTGAATGGCCTGAGGGAGAGTAACATTTTTCATTTTTGGGTGAACTATCCCTTTTAAACTATGCTTGTAAACATCACTCAAAACATGATTTCTTGGTAACACTTTGGAATAAGGTTCACTAATTAGTGCATTAGATATCAATACTTTAAAAGCATTCATTAATCCAGGTAATGGGAATTTATGCATACTCTAATATATATACAGTTGGGAAAATATTTATTTGATCCCCTGCTGATTTTGTAAGTTTGCCCACTTACAAAGAAATGAAGGGTCTGTATTTTTTATGGTAGGTTTATTTTAACAGATAGAGACAGAATATCAATCAAGAAATCCAGGAAAACACATTATATAAAGGTTAAAAATTGATTTGCATTTCAGTGAGTGAAATAAGTATTTGATCCCCTACCAACCAGCAAGAATTCTGGCTCCCACAGACTGGTTATGTGCCCATGTGGAACACAGATTAGTCCTGTCACTTTAAGAAGTTACTCCTAATGTCAGCTCGTTAGGTGTACCAGACACCTGTCCACACAATATGTATCTTCCATTCCAACCTCTCCCACCACCATGGTCAAGGCCAAAGAGCTGTCAAAGGATGTCAGAGACAAGATTGTAGATCTGCACAAGGCTTGAATGGGCTACAAG
>NW_015552603.1:20674-22910 GCF_001515605.1 Sinocyclocheilus anshuiensis | reverse complement strand
TCAGATGAGACCAAAATTGAGCTCTTTGGCATTAACTCGACTCGCCGTGTTTGGAGGGAGAAAAATGCTGACTATGTCCCCAAGAAAACCATCCCTACAGTCAAGCACAGAGGTGGAAACATTATGCTTTGGATTTAGAGAGAATCTGTAAAGAGGAGTGGACCAAAATCCCTCCTGAGATATGTGCAAACCTGGTGACCAACTACAAAAAATGTCTTACCTCTGTGCTTGCCAACAAGGGTTTCTGCACCAAGTACTAAGTCATGTTTTGCTTGGGGATCAAATACTTATTTCACTCACTGAAATGCAAATCAATTTCTAACCTTTCTATAATGTGTTTTTTTTCTGGATTTTTTGGTTGGTATTCTGTCTCTATACATTAAAATAAACCTACCATAAAAATTACAGACCCTTCATTTTTTTTGCAAGTGGGCAAATTTACAAAATCAGCAGGGGATCAAATAAATATTTTCCCCACTGTATATATATATATATAGTATATATTTTAACATTTCAAGTTATTAGTTAATATTAATATGAATAAAAAACAATAGTGTTTATAAATTAATATTAACAGATTGATAATATTAAAAATAATTAGTTCATGAGTTTTATTTTATTATCAATGAGAAATTATTATAGCTTTGTATATTTTTTAATTAATTTTATTTTGTATTCTCAATTTCATTTCATTTTCATTTTTACGTTTTAGTGATTTTGTTGTATGTTTTATCTTTTTTAATAGGTATTGTTTTTAAATACATTTTTATTTCACTTTTTTCATTTTAGTATTTAAACTTAATAAATAATCAAATAATAAATCAAAATGAGAAATATCACGTTGGCAGCTAGCTGAAATAAAATACGCTTAAGTTCTTTTTTATATTATTTCAGATAACATTTATTACATTTCAGGTAACTTTTTTTATTGTTTTTAATTATAATAAGCATTTATATAGTTTTTTTTTTATTAATTTTTTATTTCAGTTTTAGTTGTAATTATTTTAGTACATAAGGTTAAACTAAACGAAAATGAGCTGAAATAAAAATGTTTACTTTTTTTATATTTTATTTTAGTTAACATTAATTTCAAGTAATGAAAAAGTTTTTATGGTTTTAGTTTTAGTTAACTAATATTAACAATTTTAAAATCATATTCAGGATACATTCTGAAATCTTGGTTACCATGCAAACTGATCTTGTTTTAGGGATGTTTAGTTAGTTTTTGACTAGAAAACAAGACAAAGTTACTGATGAAGCGCAGGATTTTGACACTTTAAGTGCTCCAGCGAACAAGACCTTGCATGACTTACATGCACCGCAAGCCTCGTCTAGAAAAACGACAAGCTCCAAACCACAAGCGCGGTGGTTAAGTGAGAGGCACGGAGCCTGCGCTTTACTGTGGGATTTGTGAGGGGCGAAATGAGTGTGGTCTCCAGCCCGGGATAGGTTTCATGTGCTGATTTTCCTCACAGCTCTCTGCTGTGGTTCATGGCACTCAGATCTCGAGAGCGTCCCGTGTGAATGTGCACAGAGACACACTGTATGAAGACATACACTAGTCAGGGGACTGGGAGGGGAACGCGAAGACGCCTGCCTAAAAAAACAGCAACAAAGGAAATAATTTTACAGTTCACTGTGGAACGGGAAGGGAGAGAGACTGACGTTCCCACAGTAGTTGACACATGATCGGATCCAGCTGACCTGGTCACTCACACACACACAAACTGCTGTGCACTGAGGTTTGATGGTATCAGGTGGTAGTGGTACTCTGAAATATACCCTTGTAATGAAATCCATGTACCATAGCATTTATATGGAACTACAAGTTACTTCTAAAATACCATGGTAGTACTATGGTGATTTTTTTGTATTTGTAGCATCATCATGTCTAAATCAGGGGGTTGGACCAAAGGATGACTTTGAATTATTGAATTATATTAAGTAATTAAAACTTAATGAAAATGCTAAAAACACACACAAATATTTAATTATATTAAGATAATTGAACATTTTAATTAAAAGTCTAAAAACGCAAATGAATTATATTAAAAACAATAAAAACTTAATTAAAATGCTAAAATCACAATTTTTAAAATTATATTAAAATAATTTACATTTAATTAAAATGCTAAAAACACAAACTATTTAATTTTATTAAATAATTTAAACAATGAAAATGCTAAACATTTATTATATTAATGATATTAAAATAATTAAAACTTAATTTAAATGC
>NW_015552603.1:18261-20629 GCF_001515605.1 Sinocyclocheilus anshuiensis | reverse complement strand
TGTGATTGGTTAGCTGGGCCAGTGTGTGTTGTGATTGGTTAGCTGGGCCAGTGTGTGCTGTGATTGGTTAGCTGGGCCAGTGTGTGTTGTGATTGGCAGCACTCGGCACTCGGCACCTGGTCGGGAAATGTCATATCCCTTACTATAGCCGCCTGCGAGCTTCAGTGTAAATATTGCGTCAAAATCAAATCAATTCGAGCGTGATTTAAACCCGGATGATTGTAACCACTCTAAGTTCGTCTGCCTTGGGAAAGCTATTAGCTGGGCCAGTGTGTGTTGTGATTGGTTAGCTGGGCCAGTGTGTGTTGTGATTGGTTAGCTGGGCCAGTGTGTGTTGTGATTGGTTAGCTGGGCCAGTGTGTGCTGTGATTGGTTAGCTGGGCCAGTGTGTGTTGTGATTGGTTAGCTGGGCCAGTGTGTGTTGTGATTGGCAGCACTCGGCGCCTGGTCGGGAAATGTCATGCCCCTTACCATAGCCGCCTGTGAGCTTCATTGTAAATATTGCGTCAATATCAAATCAATTTGAGCGTGATTTAAACCCGGATGATTGTAACCACTCTAAGTTCGTCTGCCTTGGGAAAGCTAGCGCGTCTCCGACATAGTGATAACACTCGTTACCTTCTCTAGTGCAGCTCAACCAGGTCTCGTCCCATTCGTCGATCTTTGTGATTTCACAAATCCTGGAAAATATGCGTTGTAGTCCAAACGAGTTGTTCGTTGTAGTTTTTGAAAAGTGATTTGTGTATCTTTGAAGTGGACTTTGAGCTTTGTAACTTTGCAGATCTTTTTATGCTCAAACAGCAACATTACAGACTAACTAAAGTTGAAAAAGTGAAAAAGCATAATAGGACCCCTTTAATATTTCCAAATACCAAAGTATTTAAAAGTATTCCACCACTGTACCACATTACTTCTGTAAGGTCACTTAGTTCAAAGCATAAATGGCACAGTGATGGAAAAACATGGTGATGTTTTGGGACATCGAAATAAAACTGTAATGAAATTCATGAGCCATGTTTGTACCTGCGCGCACGCGCCTCCATCACTCACAATGCAAATAAAGTTCACCAAGGATGATGCGCGTGACCGACGCGAATATTTCTGTTTTTACCTGCCTGGTGAAGAGGATCGCCGCGTCATGGTGATGCTGATGATCGTCATCCAGCGGGTTCTGCTGGTTCTGCCACTTACAGAAGCTCTTGAGCGTCGCGGCGGCGTTTTTGGACACTTCGATCCCCTTTTCGTTCTCGGACAGAATCGCGACTTTAACCACAGACAAACGGATGGGATTCTCTATGCTGGCGTGCCCGTAGAGTTTGGACGCGATGGACGCCAGCTTCAACAGGTAATGCTGCAGGTCCTTCCCATACTTCTTCGTCATGGAAGCATCCGCGACCAGCAGCAGCTCCACGTGCCGCGCGCGAGACACGGAGCGCTTGCGTCGCGTCAGCGCGTTGGGCTTCACAAACTTCGTCCACAATCTGCGTCCGCGCGCATCCTCGTTACGCTTTTTATGCCTGCGCGTTTTGCGGTTGCGCGTGCCACAGCTGTGCCGCGCGGTCATCGCTTCGAAACTGAAGCTCTCGCGGGTGTAATAGTGGAGAGCGCGCGTCGCGTCGGCGTCCTCGACGATGTGCACGTCATTCTCATGCCCTTTCGCCCGAATGAGCGGCGTGATGGTGTATCGCGCGTGATCGACCGCGAAAAACCCATTAAGTCCGCCGCCGCACAGATTGAAAACCGCAAGTGACTCTGCGTTTGAATTGACGCTGCCGCGGTAAACGCATTCCCGACGCGGAGGCAGCGCGTCCACGTTCAAACCAAAGTGATGAGACAGTATAGAGTCGTCCCGCTCCATATCCAGCTGAAAGCGCTGCTCATCCATGTACAGAAGGTAACCGGCTTTTCCTCCCCCGTGATAAATCCGATCCACAGTGCGCACGACGCCGCGGGCAGGTGCGAGCAGAGACGCGTTTGCAGGTGGACGGAAAGCGCTGAACGCAACGGAACCGTCCAGAGCGCAACACAACAAAACAATCCGCCACATTATTCCATGTAGTTCAGTCCGGTGCAGAAAACTTTTGGAAACATTACAATCCGAAATACAGCTTTAAAATTACTTGCATGAGGAATTCGAGCCGTACTGATCCATGAGTCCCGGTGCACATCTCACGAGTCACGGAAATAAACACATGAAGGCTGGATGAGAGAGGAACGAGAATTAAAGTGAACTTGAAGAACAAAACACAAAGTTTCCTCTTAAAAGCACCAGAGAGAGAAAGAGAGAGAGAGAGTCCTGCCCCTTTGCGCTCGCTCTCCACTCCAGACCTCCTCCTCTCATTATTTCCCCAACTCAGTCTCTCTCTCT
>NW_015552603.1:15151-18161 GCF_001515605.1 Sinocyclocheilus anshuiensis | reverse complement strand
CTCTCTCTCTCTCTCTCTCTCTCTCTCTCTCTCTCTCTCGTTACTTGTTAGGGGCCAAATGTTTGAAAATGTCCTCACAAACATAGCGAAACAAGTGCTGTGCATTTTAAATGTTATGGAAAACGCACCATCATTTTAGTATGAACGACACTGCGTACTGATAAGGTTGCATCTGTTATAAATCTGCATGCGTTTATGTGCCTAAATCAATGCAGTCAAGCAGGGCTGGACTGAGACAAAAAATCGGCCCTGGCATTTTTTGGTCCAGGCGGCCCACCACCACTTCGATATATATATATATATATATATATATATATATACACACACTATACTTAAAGAATTCTCTTCTGCTCACCAAGCCTGCATTTATTTGTTTCAAAATACAGCAAAAGCAGTAATATTGTGAAATATTTTTACTATTTAAAATAACTGTTTTCTATTTGAATTATATTTTAAAATGTAATTTATTCTGCGATTTCAAAGCTGCATTTTTAGCATCATTACTCCAGTCACATGATCCTTTAGAAATCCTTCAAATATTCTGATTTGCTGCTCACATTCAAAAACACTGATTCATTCAGGAACGGAAAACCAATTTGTCGCTCGACATTTTTTATTGGTGAAATAGAGCAAAAACAGACAGTATCGTGTCTAAAATGTAAAACTGCTAAACTATATAATTTACTCATACACTACCAGTCAGAAGTATTTTGTCTTTATCGTCACTTTTGATCAATTTAAAGCATCCTTGCTAAATAAAAGTATTAATTTCTATCATTTCCCAAGGAAAATAAATATATACTGACTCCAAGCTTTTGAATGGTATATGTAGCCTATAATGTTACAAAAGCTTTTTATTTCAGATAAATGCTGATCTTTGGATCTTTTTTTATTGGATCTTTCTTACTGTTCAAAAAATTTTTGACTGGTAGTGTGTGTATGTATGTATCACACTCAGTGGCGTTATGCACTCATGATTTTTGAGGGGGCACGAGTGGGGGGGGGCTCGTCATGCTTATCATGTGACATAGCACTGTATTACTGATATAAAATTATCAAAGAACATTTTCACTTCAGTCTAGCCAGAGTTCAGGCACTCTCAAAAACTCCCATTTAAATCACTGAAGCTGTTTACACTGTGAAATGAATATCTTACTTACATTCGTACGCACATCTGCACAGTCAGCGAGCAAGTGAACAAAACACCTCGTTTCAGTGATGACTCATCGGAACGTCTCTGATTACCCATTGCATTCATAAGCTCAACAGAGTCGTGTGTGATTGGTTATAATGCAGCGCTGTACAAACGCTTCTGTCTCTG
This sequence comes from Sinocyclocheilus anshuiensis, assembly GCF_001515605.1. Classification (NCBI taxonomy): domain Eukaryota; kingdom Metazoa; phylum Chordata; class Actinopteri; order Cypriniformes; family Cyprinidae; genus Sinocyclocheilus; species Sinocyclocheilus anshuiensis. Next base: position 16,840 of record NW_015552603.1, on the reverse strand, counting down.
TCAAACCAATGGGCCTCTGGCTGTTCGCTGTCCGTGCGTGATGGTCCTCGGCAAAAAAAAAAAAAAAACTTCTGTCGGCCCCTTAAGTGCGTCGGCCCACCGGGAAAACGCCCGGTATGCCCGATTACCAATCCAGCCCTGCAGTCAAGTAAAGACTGTTTCTTCATCCTCATGTTCTCTTTGGTTTCGGAGGGTCACAAAACTGACTCAAAGTCATCGATGACTTTCCTTAATCTTAAAACAGCTGACAATAAACTAACTGGGTGATGTTTAAAATGTCTTGACAGATGTCTACTTTACCATATAATGAAAGTGAATGGGCAGTGGGGAAAAATGCTGTTGAGCTCTAAAAAAAGACAAAAAAGTGTCCTGAAATCATAGCAGTAGTATATATGACTTGTGCATTATATTTCAAGTCTTCTGAAGTCATGTGTTGCTTTGTGTGAGAAACAGACATAAACTTAAGTCATTTACTGAAAAACAAACAAAAAAAAAATGGCATTTGATGTAATTGCCGTCAAATCTTGCACAATGAAACTGATTTAATGACTCAAAAACATCATATTGATGACTTCTCTTAATCTTACAAGAGCTGATAATAAACAAGCTGGTAATGTTAAGATGTCCTCCATGAAAAATGTGGAAGTACACTACTTTTACCCACTTCATTTGTGTATTTATTGTGTTTTTCAGAGTTCGACAGGATCTGTCTCCATTCACGTTTATTATACGGTACATATAATACTTCCACATTTTTCACAGCGGACATTTTTAACATTACCAGTTTGTTTATTATCAGCTCTTGTAAGGTTAATATTATTAGGTTAAGCTTAAACCATCAGTATGATGTTTGAGTCATTAAAGTCATTGTGGAAGATTTGACATCAATGACATCAAATGCCAATTTTTTGATTTTCAGCAAATAATTAATGATTAGTGTCTGGTTGTCATACGAAGCATATGTCTTCAGAAGAACTGAAATATAATGCATGAGTCAAATGCACTTTACTGTTTTGATGGTTTTCTGTCAATTGATCTCAAACAGAATAACCTATTGCATAACACACATCTGATTTGTTACAAATAAATCTTCAATAATATCTGTCTAATGGGTTTGATGACATCAAGGAAACATATCTGAAGGGTTCAGTTGTTATTATTTGTACATACAGTACTGGGTGAATCTCGACAGAACATGAGAGAGAGACCGAACAGCAACGTGACATCATGGAGGGAATCCGCTACTGGGAAACCCTGTTCAATAGTGCATCAGCCGCCACAGGCAATGACACCACTGACACAGAACACTGAGTATTGTTGTGCACACCAGTTCATTCTGCTGTCAGGCTCATTCCAGCACTGTGTTATGACATCATCATCACAACAACAACAGCACAAACAACACTGGCTTAAAGGGACAGATCATCTAAAAAATGTTCTGTCGTTATTTTCTTATCCATATGTTGTTACAAACCTGTAGGACATTCTTTATATTGTAGAATACAAATGTAGATGTTTAGCTGAATGTTCACACTGCTCTTTAATGAAATTGAATGTGAACTATAAAGACCATAAAAATAAAAATAAAACCATAAAAAACAATGTTACTTGAAATAAAATATAAATAACATAGGCAAGATTTCCCATTTTTATTTAGTTTAACATGCTAAAATAATTTATATATATATA
>NW_015552603.1:360-14971 GCF_001515605.1 Sinocyclocheilus anshuiensis | reverse complement strand
TATATATATATATGAAAATTACAAAAACATACAAAAAAGAAAAAAGAAAAAAAAAGAAAATGACAAAACTTTTAACTCTTGGAACTTTCAACTAAAATGAAAATGAAAAAGGTTGCCGCCGCCATGTCGTGGAGACGCTGTGTGCTTCGTTGTGAAAGAGAAACTACTTTGTATGGCCTTCCAAAAGAGGACACAACTAGAAATCAGTAGTTAAGTTGTAGTTACAACACTGTTCCAGAACAGTTCAATCAGTGCTTAATTTGTAAATGAATAATTGCCGGATCCAAAACAGCAATTAAAAGGTGCTGTGACATTCAATGACGTCACTAAACGGTGATGCCACAATTATATAGAGAGCATCGTTCACAAGTTTCTGCATTAACCTAACTAGGGCACAGCTTCAAACCCTGGGTCAAAAATGGGTTGCCAGGATGATTTTAGGAAAATGTATATCTAAGATACATTAAAAATAACAAAATTTGTTTTCATAAAAATAAAATTCAATCATAGTATAGGTATAAATATGCAAAAAATATCTGACTTAAATAAGTAACAGTTTTAATTAAACACGCATCCTTGCTTTATTTTACAAAATCACAACTGTTCTATTGTTATTTTGAGTGTGCAAAAATAAAAGTAAACACTTTGTGCTTTCGAATTATGTCTTACTCTTATCTGTATGACCAAAAATTATGTATTTTATGTTTCAGCTGTTCAAGCGCGCCGGCGCCTCGCGCGCGCTCACACACACCACATATTCGCAACTCAAACATCACAGTCTGTTCATTATCAAAATAAAATAGCCTACAGTCAATCAAAAAAAATGTTACACTGGTCAATTTAAATAGTCGGTGGCATGGTTTCATATGAAGGCTGGTATTTCTCCTTTTCCTGCGGTGCTCGCTTCTCCATTTTTTCTCTGTCTGTTTTCTGCTTTCTGTCCGCACCTTTAGGCTAAACAAACCTTGTATTATCATCTAATTTCCTAAGAAGATCTTGTTTTGGTTGCAAGATTGCACAAAAATTATGCTGCACTAATGAAAAACTACTTTCATTGTCACATAGAAAATGTTTATCAGAGAAGGCCTCAGCCCACCTTAAAAACTTTGAATTGGCAGCTGGCAGAGTGCAGATGCTCAGTGTACTCCCCAGCCTCGTTCTCCTTGAAAGTGTCGATTTGAATACGGAACGGCACTCCCTTCTCTCCTCCATGCTTACGCATGGTGAACTCTGTGCTTATACAATGGACCTAAACAAAAAGGACAATAAGTAACAGTGAATGATATTAAAAACCATAGAAAACTGTCTTTGTCAATGGAATCCAGTGCTGATTTAGACCCTACAGGCTTTGACTGTATGGACAAAAACAGTTGAAACATTCCTCAAAATATCTTCTTTTGTGTTCCGTAGAAAGGAAGAAAGTCATGCAGGTTTGTAACATGAGGATGAGCAGTGCTTAATTTGTAAATGAATAATTGCCGGATCCAAAACAGCAATTAAAAGGCGCTGTGATCGACACTGAAAATACAACTTAAGTTTTCCCGGAACATTCAATGACGTCACTAAACGGTGATGCCACAATTATATAGAGAGCATTGTTCACAAGTTTCTGCATTAACCTAACTAGGGCACAGCTTCAAACCCTGGGTCAAAAATGGGTTGCCAGGATGATTTTAGGAAAATGTATATCTAAGATACATTAAAAATAACAAAATTTGTTTTCATAAAAATAAAATTCAATCATAGTATAGGTGTAAATATGCAAAAAATATCTGACTTAAATAAATAACAGTTATAATTAAACGTGCATCCTTGCTTTATTTTACAAAATCACAAATGTTCTGTTGTTATTTTGAGTGTGCAAAAATAAAAGTAAACACTTTGTGCTTTCGAATTATGTCTTACTCTTATCTGTATGACCAAAAATTATGTATTTTATGTTTCAGCTGTTCAAGCGCGCCGGCGCCTCGCGCGCGCTCACACACACCACATATTCGCAACTCAAACATCACAGTCTGTTCATTATCAAAATAAAATAGCCTACAGTCAATCAAAAAAAATGTTACACTGGTCAATTTAAATAGTCGGTGGCATAACTGGTCCACTTTGTATGCCAAGCACATTTTTGCTCATGTGAATATTATATTTCTGTCGATATACGAACGCGCGTGAAGTACAAAGCGTCTACATTATAAATAATAGTTTCATTCAAATACATCGCGAATATGGAAACATTAGGATTTGTGCCGAATGAGAGGCACGTGAGCCCAATTAACGCCTGGTACTTTCAGTTTCGCTTTGTTTTGGTTTATATATTTTTATTTCATTCTTGTTCTGTTCTGAATACCGTTACATTTATATAATTTGTTTTGGAGTGAGCTATACTAACGTATAGCTGTGTTTATAGTTTTTATAATGTTTATACATTATAAGAGTTCACTTTATTTGGCATTATTTCTGGTATTAATACACTCTCTCCAAACTTTCTGCTGCTCACAAAACATCAATGAGAGCGAGTTTGAAGAAAGCTGACTGGTCACAGTCAAAAATATGTTAAGGACCAATGCATAACCTCCAAATATGCGCTCGCTCTCACATGCACGCACGCACTGTCACTATCTAATGGCGGATCCTTAAAAACAATTACCGGAATGAAAAATCCAAAATCTGACATTTTCCAGAACAGGATCTGGCAGGATCCGGCTCAAATTAAGCACTGAGTTCAACCCAAATATTCAGATGTGTGCAGCGCATTTTACGGACGACTGTTTCCTGAACCTGGGATAAGAATTTGCCACTGATGATTCAAACGTGAGTTTTGAGCATTGTAGAGTAGCTTTTGTTGTTTGTTGTTTTTCCGATCACAAATGCAGACATGGTTTTATGTTGACGTGGTGCGAAACGCAACACAACGTGTAAAAAGACAGTACAAGTCATTAAAATCCGTAATTATGTCCCCTGGATGCAACAAATGCCTCATTTGTAATGGGTTTTATGTTTTTTGAACCTTAAACCAGACAAACACATTGCATTACACCAAATACACAAAATAATATTCTTTTTAGCAATGTCATATGACCCCTTTAAAATAAAACTATAAAATGATCTGTTATACTAAAATAATACAGATTTTTTTATGTCTATGAACTAGAGCTGTTTGTAAAGAAAGTCATACGGGTTTGGAACGACATGAGGGCAAGTAAACGATGGACGTCGAAGCTTTCAAAGCTGAAGCTTCCTGTCGTTGAGTAACATTATTTTAATTATTAAATAAGGCACTTTCTTCTTCTCCAAACTCACATATGATGACCTGAGCTTTGAGTTGATGGATAATTCATGCTGCATCCAGAATAGAAGCTTCAGTGTCAATGACTGGGACAAAAGCATCGGCATGTATGTTCATGCTCTGACAGATATTCACAAGTATTATGTGCCGTTAAGAGAATATTTATTACATCTTCAGGCACGCTGGTGGATTTGTGCCAGTGCTGTCAGACGCTGGATTTGGGTGTTGTGCAATATGTGTCGCTATTCAAAAATTGCACACAGAGCCAAATTGCATTCTGCTTCTCATATAAGATATGACACTTCACGGATCTCCTGCTTAGTGTTTGTTTACTGAAGCTGAGTCACTTAATAGTGTTTCGTCAGAAACAGCAGACATGCAGGCTACAGGGAATCTTTAGAGTCTCTCTCTCATCACATACAGTATTTGTACCTGCTCAAACACAGCGCTTATCTGCAGGCAATAGTGCGCACTTACCATAACTTAAAGAAATAGTCATTAAAAAAAATTCAGTTCTAACGTCATTTCATCACTGTCATATTATTTCAAACTTGTATGACTCTCTTTTATATGTGCAATAAAAAAGGAGATGTTTTGGAGGATGTTCATGCTGCCTTCTACCAGCACTGTAGCTCAAATAGTAAAGCATGGTGCTAACAATGCTTGAATGCTTGAATGCATTAATGCAATAAGCCGTATAAATGGAAAATGTCTTTAACATATACATAATCTTATTTAAAATAAGATTTTTAATGTTTTTTTTTAACAATAAGAAAAATAAGGAATGACAAACACAATTCACTTAAAGGGGTCATATGATGCTGTTTTAAAGATCATTATTTTGTGTATTTGGTGTAACAGAATATGTTGACATGCTTTAATGTTCAAAAAACACATTATTTTTCAAATACTGTACATTATTGTAGGTCCTCTATGCCCCGCCTCTCTCAAACGCTTAGTTTTTTACAAAGTCCCTCATTCCGACAAGCCCAGTCTGGTCTGATTGGCCAGCTGACCCAGTGCATTGTTTTTGAGACTTTAGTCTTTGCAACTTCAGGGATCTTATCTATGCACAATCAGCTTGTAACACTCCAAAGAGAAAGGAAAACTTGAAATCGCATCATATGACCCCTTTAACACAGTCAACTGTCATTAAACACATGATCAGATTATGTGGTATTATTCAAGAGTCAGTCCATTCTGTTCTAGAAAGCGAAGAAAGTCCCAGATCTTGTAAAATATGTGCTTTTTTTCTCCATCCACACAAGACGACAATTCTTTCATCCAGAGTGGCAGAGATGGACCATGAATACTTTTCCAGTGAATGACAATGAGGCGTTTTGCATGCAGTAGACACAGGTTTACAAACTTATGTTTTCAAAGATAAGGCAGGTGGAAGAAGACCAAAAATACAAATTTTAGTGCAAACAGGGATTAATTTACCAATAGTTTTAGAGATTAATCAAACTAATTATTATTATTATTTTTTGTGCGTGAAAACCGTGATTGTCTTTCAAATTGTTGGGCAATGTAAGAAAATAATGCTTTCATTCAGCAAGGATGCATTAAATTGATCAAAAGTGACAATAAAGACATTTCTAAAGACATTTTTTTTTCTAATGTCATTACAAAAGATTTCTATTTCAAATAAATGCTGTTATTTTAAACATTCTATTTATCAAAGAATCCTATAAAAATAAAATGTATCACAGTTTCCACAAAAATATGAAGTAGCACAGCTGTTTTCAAAATTGATAATAATCAGAAATGTTTCTTGAGCGGCAAATCAGCATATTAGAATGATTTATTATTACTAGAAGGATGTGACACTTCAGCTGTGCATCACAGGAATAAATTACATTTTACAATAAATTCACATGGAAAACAGTTAAACTGTAATAATATTTCACAATATTTATAATTGTACTGTATTTTTGATCAAATAAATGCAGCCTTGGTAAGCAGAAAAGGCTTCTTTAAAAACATAAAAAAAAAAAATCTAAATTATTACAAACTTTAGTGTAATGAAAGTGAATGAGGAAGGATGCTTTCGAGCTCTGAAAAGGACAAAAAAGCATCATAACAGTATGACTTCTGCTCTATATTTCAAGTCTTCTGAAGTGACGGGTTTGTTTGAGAATCAAACCCAAATTTAAGTAATTATTTTCTGAAAATCCGAAAATGTCATTTGATATAATAGTTTAATGCATCTTGACACAACATAATTGAATGCACATTAAATTAATTTTTTAAGTGTATCTTTTACATGGATACCAACAATGTGAGAATAATTTTTCATGATAAACTAATAATTTGAACTATTCCATTTTCATTCAGGCCAATACATATGGTTGAAGCCCACGAGCACGTGTATGACACCCTGTTCCTCCACAGACGGTGTTCTGCTGCATTTCTATATGAATGTGTGGGAGTTCACAAAAGAACACTGTGTACTATCACGCATCCATTCATAGTGACGGTGAAGCCCACCTCCTCACGCTCACCCCGCATTATGAGCTCAAAACCCCACAGTGATAATCAACAGTTACACTCAGCTTTAGTTACCATATGAATGACTTACAGTAGATGTTCAGCTCACATCTGGGAATTAATATATTAATGCACTTTAGTACACTGTAAAAAATGATTTTCAAAGTTGTGAATAAATATTGGAGTACTTTTTACAAGGAAATACAATTTCAGTTTTTCTACTTCAACAGAATTTCACATTTAATTAAATGTTACTTGCGTTTCGTTGTAATTATTTATGAAATTTACTAGAAATTTTTGTTTTTTAAAGTATTTTTTCAGTTTATTTATTTATTATTTATTGAAATTATTTTAGATGTATATAATTCCTTGTTATCAGACTCTTCTCTTATCGTGAATTATTCATCAGTGATGTTATTATAAAGAAAAACATATTTGTAAGTCACTTTGGATAAAAGCATCTGCTTATTGCATAAATGCAGGGCTGTCGCTAGAGGGGTGAAAGGTGGTGACGATTATAGGGGCCCCCGGCGATTTCAACCGACTGCCCGAGGCCAGCATGAAAGATACTTAGCTGATGGGCCAATAGGGTTGGGTACCGAAACCCGGTGCCAATATGCCAGTACCTATGTAACCGGTATATACTAGAACCGAATCAGAACGCAGATTTTGGTGCCTCATTTCGGTGCCACTTAAATGCCTGAGTGATCGATTGAAATATTTGTCCTGGATCTCCGAAATGGACGTAAGAAGCATGGGCGTCGCTAGGCCCTTTTTAGCGGGGCTATAGCGATTAGCTCCATAAACTGTACACAAATTCGTGATCGCCTCAGAGTCAGTCCCCTTTAAATTTCATATGAAAACGGCGGCAGACTTCATCTCCTCCCCGTTTTTCAGTGCGCGCTTCAATCCGCAGACCACGGCGGCGCAGCGCAAGTGAGAAGGGTCTGGCTGCAGCCTGGCGCTTGCACTCTCAGACGTGCATTCTCAGGCATGCACTCTCAGACACTTGCACTTCCGCTAGCGACGTCACTTGCAGTCTTTTTTATTTTTTATTTTGTTCTATTTATTAATTACTTTTTATTTGAATCGCTCAACATTTTACAACAGTAGCCAGGTGGTGAAGACAAGACAAAAGAAACTAAATTACGAAGTCACTTGCAATCGCCACTTGCACTCTCCGATACCTGCGACGTCACTTGCAATCGACACAAATTGTGCGTGTTGCCAATGGAGACAAGACGCTGTGGTGGTGATTAAATGATTATTTATTTTATTTATTTATTTAGTCATTTATTAGAGGTTTTTATCCAAAGCGACTTACAAATGAGGACAACAGAAGCAATCAATTGTAGTATTAAAACAACTAAAAACAGATCCAAAACGAAAAGCTAAAACTTTATAGTTATGTAGGCTATATTTTAATAATGAAGAGCATTGAGTTTGGTCTTTATCATCTTAGTCCATTATGCCACATTATGCCACGTACGTTTTGCGGTGGGGGAGGAAAATACTATATACATCTTCATTATATTAATAAACTGTATATTGAATTTGATATTTTAATAGCATCTTAATACATTAAGCCATGTTAAGTGTTTATGTTTTTCTACAGGAGGAAAACGCTTAATGAGAGACTTTGTGCATTGCGTTCATATTCTGCTGTTCTGTGGCGACGGATTTGCGGGTCTTGTCTTTTTCTTGCAGGACCCTGTACATTGCGGTACAAAATTAGTTTTAATCGTTTAATCACCACCACAGCGTCTTGTCTCCATTGGCAACACGCACGATTTGTGTCGATTGCAAGTGACGTTGCAGGTATCGGAGAGTGCAAGTGGCGATTGCAAGTGACTTCGTAATTTAGTTTATTTTTTCTTGTCTTCACCACCTGGCTACTGTTGTAAAATGTTGAGAGATTCAAACAAAAAGTAATCAATAAATAGAACAAAATAAAAAAAATAAAAGACTGCAAGTGACGTCGCTAGCGGAAGCGCAAGTGTCTGAGAGTGCAAGCCTGAGAATGCAAGTGCAAGGCTGCAGCCAGACCCTCTTGGCGCAAGCGGACTCAAACAGAAACAGAGGACACAAGGTGTGTTTATCGATAGAGTGTTATAATATCTGTATCTGTACAGTTCTTTGTCATAAATACAGTTTATAAAAGGTCACGAGGGAGCAATCGGTTTCCCATCTACTGTAAATTTTTCGCTGTGTTCACCCCTCATCACACCACAGCTGTTTCCTCCAGCGAAAATCTAGCCCTTAACACATATGAACACATACTTTATAAAACGATCATGTTGCTATTTTCATTTGAAAATGTAATATTTAAAAAGCATATTACAGTGCATGTGGCATACCATACAGTCATTCACAGAACTGATTAAAGGCAGTGACAGACAGCACTCAGTCAATTCACTCATTATAACTAAATATCATTTAGTTCAATCAGTGATTGACAGAGATACAGTAGAAACATTATGTGTGGTTTTGTATTAAATATTGTTTTGTATTAAATAATGACCCAGATCATGAAATACATTTATTAGCCTTAGAGTAAGGGAAGCACAACTCAGGAAATGAGAGCATCCGAGGAGCATGTGAATGCTATGCATATTTATTTTTAATATTTTTAACGTTCTATAATGTTATCCATCTTTTTTTTTTTGTGGCTCTTTTTTTTTAAAGTATCGGCTCAGGCATCGGTACTGTTTTAAAAGTATCGATTTGGCACCAGTATCGTAAAAAACCCAATAGATACCCAACCCTATGGGCCACTGCTGCGTGTCGTCACAAAAGCTTTTAATTTGCATGTGTTTTTAAGCCTTTCCAATTTAAACATTCAAGAGATTGTAAAGCATTCAAGCACAAGAAGACGCGAATGAAGTCAAGTCAAGTCTTTAAATTGCGTTACTCTCAGACCCTTGGTGCATACAGATAACACTAGCAGTAGAACATAAATACAGATATACAGATTAAATATAAATATATCAAATATACAAATAAGGTAAAATGTCAAAAAATATATAAAGCAGCACAAGGTGCATGGCAGATAGAGTGCAAACCAGTGAAGTAAACTACAGTGCAGATATAATGATTTGTAGTGCAAAAGAGCTTATTCAGACTGATTAAAGTGACAGTGTGTGTGTGTATTTGGGAGGGGGGAGTGGGAGAGTCCTTCAGAGTTCAGTGGTGCGTGGGGCAAAAGAGGGGGGGGGGGGCAAGGTCGGGAGGGAGTTCAGCTTCCTGACAGCCTGATGGATGAAGCTGTCCTTCAGTCTGCTGGTCCTGGCCTGGAGACTCCGCAGTCTCCTCCCTGATGGCAGCAGACTAAAGAAGCTGTGTGTCGGGTGGGTGGGATCACCTGCAATGCAGAGGGCTTTGCGTGTGAGACGGGTGTTGTAAATGTCCTGGAGGGAGGGGAGAGAGGCACCAACGATCTTCTCAGCTGCTCTCACTATGCGCTGAAGTGTCTTGCGGCAGGATGCGTTGCAGGCACCATACCACACAGTGATGCAGCTCGTCAGAATGCTCTCGATGGTGCCTCTGTAGAAGGTGTACATGATGGGGGCCGGGGCTCTGGCTCTTCTTAGTTTGCGGAGGAAGTAGAGACGCTGCTGTGCTTTCTTGGCCATTGCTGTGGTGTTGTCAGCCCAGGAGAGATCCTCTGTGATGTGCACTGTGAACAGTGCACACACAAGAGAGCTGCGTCTCAGATGCACAAACACCGAATTGAGTTGTCCTTTGCATTTCTTTTTGCATTCGAACGAACAAATACATCTTGCCAATTTAAACATTCAAGCACAAAAAGACGTGAAAAAGCTTAATTCAGCACCCGTAGGCACACATAGAGCCGCATCTCATAGCCCGCGAAGACCGAATTGAGTTTTGCCTCTTCTTGCGCTTGAAAGGACAAATACATAAAAAATTATGTCGAAATACCTGTCTTGGCAAGGATCTTCAAAAAACTGTTGGTTATGTATCATTGTATCATATCGGATGTGTATCATTATATTGGATGCATTGTCTCTTAAAGTGACCGCGCTTAATTTACTAGCTGTTGTCGGTTAATTCAAGAAAATAAAAGAGAGAAAATCACTCACTGCTCTTAACTAACTTACATTGTAGTTTTAACAAGAATGATTCTATATTTAATTTATACAGTGAAGACTGATATTTGATATTGATATTTTACATTTGATTATTCTGTTTTTGTACTTGAACACCTACAAACTCGAAAAAACGTAAACATTGTTTAATTTGCAACTTTGTTCTATTTATTTATTTGTGCTATTTACACGATTTCATACAGGGCTCACGGTTACAACTTGCACTAGGGCCCCTCAAACCCTAGCTACGGCCCTACATAAATGTAAATAATCTTTCATCAAAAGGTAATAACTTTCACCTCTAAAACAACTTTGAAACTGCATTCACAAACGATTTTACTTACTCAATGTGACATATTTCCCAGTGAAATAGTATATTCACGGGAAATAAACGGGCAGGACTTTAATTAAATATTGGATCACTAGTTAACTTTAACCAACAACTCACAATGGCCTACATGACATCAACTAAAAAATTACACATTTCAGAGGTGGTGCAAGTTATTATGATGAAAGATTCTGAAAACAAACATGTTTTTCTTTATAACGTCAAAGCTGAATCACTCACAATAAGAGCATGAACATGAATTAAAGTAAATAGAGTCAATATTGATTTTCTTGTGAAATTCTGGAATAATGTCAGACACTTTGCAATCAGGCCTGTTGTTTTTCCTGTGGTCAAAACATGGTGGTTATGATCCGGCCATGAAGAGGCACCTCTCATCTCTCACCTATCTGTCAGCGGTTTGTGAGAAATCTTGTGATCGCAGAGTCTCATGGAGGTCGGCGGATGTTTGCTCAGGTCAGAGCGATGTGAGAAACCGCAGGCTGGTCGGCGTGGGCCGGTGTATGTTTTGGGTGATGAATGCTTTGGGATCTTTAGAGGTATTGCTGTAACCCACAGCTCAACTTTGGCTCGAGTTTTAACCTTCCAACAAATGCAAAAGATTAAAATGAGGAAGATGCTTTACTAACAAGCTTTCCTGTGAAAACAGGCAGAGTTGTTTACAAAGGTTGAGAACATGCCTAGGTATCTTTCTTTAATGCATCCACAAAATAAATCATAGTGAAACTGAAGAAGTGGTGTAAAAGTGAAGTTTCTTCTGTCTGACGTTTTGATGATTTTGCATGACCCTAAATTATATTGGTTTTATCTGGGTTGTTGGAATGAGAGAGTTTACACATTAATTAGTTGCTAGCTGCAAGTTTTTGTCATGGATATGTGTATGTATGTATGTATATATATATATATATATATACACACACACACAAAATTATAGCATTTACATAAATGGCCATAGACTATGTACACACAATAAATGTATATAATTATATTAGTGCTGTCAATCGATTAAAAAAATCGATTGTAGTAATTGAAGTAATTGATAACTTTTCTGTAATAAATCACAACTGAATGCATAATTGCACCTAACATTAAAATTTGTAATCATAAGTACATTTTCACACTGAATCTCCAAATTAACGTAAAAACTACATAAAGAGAGTACGTTTTAAATATTTGTTTAATGGCATCTTTTTACTAAGTAATATGAATGAAGGCCAGTATCACTAATAATAATGCCTTTTTTGTTTGTTTTCTTTTCTTTTTAAAATATATAGCCATTCTACATTTCAGTAAGATTTCTGCCATCATTTTTTACATTTAATAGGCCTAAATTTATATATATCATCATATAAAAATGATGGCATTTACATAAATGGCTCCAGACACTGTAGATCAACAGAGGCAGACAAACACACATATAAACAAACATGCTTTCATGCTTTGGCACTGTCAGTCCAATGTGCAACGGCTGTTGCAGGAGATGTACTGCTGCTGTACTGTACTGTATCAAACACGGGCATATTACAGCATCAGATATAATCTTCATCCACTGAACACAATAACACTCCACACAACCATATGGACACACACACAGACCATCCAATGCACTCTAAAATTAGAGCACACACTATCAAAACATGCATATGGACATGCGTGCATGGACACGTGCGCAGACGGCATGCATATTGAGCGTCTGTGTGAATACACACACACACACACACACACACACACACACACACAGCCAACAGCACTAAATGAATCCATTTATAAAACGAGTGCTAAGAGGCATCTGTTATGTTCTGTCCCAGCATGCCTCATTCATAATAGAAAACCGCAGAGGTTTAAGGTATATTTACATGCTCTACAAACAAATGAGTCCTTTTGCATCACATTAAAAGACAAATGATTACTGACAGTGTCAGTAAAAAACAGCAATCAAATACATTGAAATCCAGTATCTGTCGATTTGGTGTCTGTTTTCAGGGTTCCTCTGATTCTGTCATCTGTTCACTTTAGATGTGACACTGAGGTCTTGTGACTATAATTGAGAATACAGTAATATACTTCTACTGCATTATTGTATTTATTATGTGACAGATCATGAAAAATATTAGTTATATTCCATATACATAAAATGCATAAACATCAAAAACGCTTATAAATAGATAAACAATTAACATGATGTACCTATATCTGCTGCATATAAATTATATTAAATAATTTAGCCTCTAGTTTCTGAAAACCTGTCAAGAGCACATATAGGTGGTATTTCATCACAAAATCACAGGAGAAAAAAACCTGTATGTTAATTTGCTTGATTATGTGTTTAGGAGCATTAAGACTTAAGACTTCTAACTTGAATTACCAAACAAAAGAAAAAGAACAAAGAGAGTTACCAAAAAAAACAACAAAAAAACAAAGTGAGTTACCAGAAACACAAAGTGAATGCATTAAAGAAAGAGAATGAGGATTATTTTGCATTCAGATTGAGGAACATGCTTCATTATCATGAAAATAATGTCATAATGAAATCCATTAGATCATATTAATCAGATTCTATGAGAAATGTTGTTCTATTTTCACACATCCCATTACAGTATGAGCAAACACTCAAAAGAGTCATCATGCCAGTAAAGATCTGATGTTTCATGAACACATCCTGAGCTGACTAACTCTGACTAGCATATCATAACCAGGCACGACAAGTTTCCAGCATCAGTAATATGTGATGTGAAACTGAAAGCAACAGCACAGCAGAACCATTTGCAATGAATGAACAAACACAGTTTCCAGGAGAGAACTAACCTATAGACCACATTTGTACTACTAGTGTACAGCTTAGTGTGCATAACAAAACAATTGATTTTTTTTAAATTTAAGGACAAAAATAAAACCATTTCTGAATCTATGCTAGTTTAAAAATATGTTCTATTGTAGTCTGAGTCAAGAAAAAAGTTGTTCATCTGGTTCATTTGCACTGAAAATGGAAGGTCAAGTGTATTGACTGATGCAAAAGTAGTAGGTCATCCAGATATTTCATGCATTTAGAGGATATATATACAAAGAACACATAGTATACACTTAGATTAACATGGGAGATAAGCTTTAATTGCTTTTTATTAAGCTTCTGGCAACAAACAAAGAGTTTCTTTTACCTTTGAGTCTTCAACATTCCACTGCAGTCTCATATCAGAGCAAACGCTGGACTCTTTAGATCAGATCTGTTCAGTTTCATTTAATTACACCATGTCCTTAATTGGATCTTTGGGCTTCTTTGTGCCAAGATCAAAGGTCAAACGCGTACCAGTGTAAAGTTGCTCATCTGTCAGCGTGGAGTCCTGCACAGGGCGGCACAGCAGACATAGACGCTGGACACAGGGACACATGAATGGCTTGTTATTCAGGAGCAAGACATTAGGAGGGTTATTAGTCCAGACACTTGAGACTCTCTGTCTGCGTGAGGGATTTTATTTGCCACTTACATAAACAAATGTCATTTGGATAACAATGACTCATGGCTTACAGGACTAGAAAGCTAGTCTGACTCTGGATGGATTTGTGATTAAATGTTCTACATCATCCCTTTTTATAAAGGAATGGATTAGAACAGTCCCATTAAGTATCTTGCATATGATATAAGTATTACACGTGGAGCTCTCTTGAAAACTTTTACTATGTTTTTACTAAAAAATATTTATCTATTAGTGGTACTGGATCTTAGCGCTGCATTTGACACTATCGGCCACAACATTCTTTTGAGTAGACTACAAAATTATGTTGGCATTAGTGGAATTGCATTGTCATGTTTCAAATCTTACTTATCTGACCGCCATAAATTCGTAGCAGTGAATGACAAGACATATTTATCACAAGAACAGTATGGAGTGCCACAAGGCTCAGTACTAGGACTATTGCTTTTCACACTTTACATGTTATCCTTGAGAGATATCATCACGAAACATGTTAGCTTTCACTGTTATGCTGATGATACTCAGCTCTATATTTCTTCGTGGCCTGATGAAACATACAACTTCGCAAAACTAATAGAATGCATAGTTGATATAAAAAACTGGATGACTAGTAATTTCCTACTGCTAAATTCTGAAAAAAAACCCTGCATGTAATAACCTAAAACACTGTCTTACACTTGATGGCTACTCTGTTAATTCTTCGTCATCAGTTAGGAATCTAGGTGTGCTATTTGATAGCAAGATTTCCTTTGAAAACCATGTCTCTAGCATTTTTAAAACCACATTTTTCCATCTTAAAAATATATCTAAATTATGACCTATGCTCTCAATGTCAAATGCAGAAACATTAATTCATGTGTTCATGACCTCAAGGTTAGATTATTGTAATGCTTTATTGGGTGGTTGCTCTGCA
>NW_015552603.1:0-133 GCF_001515605.1 Sinocyclocheilus anshuiensis | reverse complement strand
AAGTAAAAGTACAAGTAAATGCAAAATGGAAAAGAAGCAAATAAATATATATAAAAAATGTTCATACACAGTGTCATGTCACGCATTGGTTTGTTATTTTTTAGCACCATCTTGTGGCAGTTTGGTGTAACAA
>NW_015552602.1:917-1314 GCF_001515605.1 Sinocyclocheilus anshuiensis | reverse complement strand
CAAGATTTATAATAATATCTTGGTGTCATTAATTTTTGAGTCGAACCTGCCAGCTATTTTCTCCACCATATATGTTGTACTGTATTGTAAGGAATTTAACTCATTTAAATTTTATAGGGGAATTAATCATTAATTTTATTTCTAGCTCAGGTTCTGAGAGGAATCGAATCTGAAAATTCGAGGTCAACCTGATTAAAACTGATTTCAAATTTGAATAGTTTACACCTTGTCAACGGTCGTCCAGCGAGCCGTTAATGTCCGTGTATCTTAATCTGACTGTGTGTATTTTCCTTGGCCACAGGTCAATACAATCATGATAATTTGTAAGCTCCTAGCGAGGTAACGTGATCTTGGCAAGGTTTGACTTTAAAATTATACGACACCAGACAATGCTTCT
>NW_015552602.1:233-620 GCF_001515605.1 Sinocyclocheilus anshuiensis | reverse complement strand
CCAATTCAGCACCGATTTCAGCAGATAGGAGCTTTGTTTGTACTTGCGTTTTGCTGAAATCTGAGAAGCGGAGTTGATTTCCTCGTTGCCTGAGGGAGTCCCGGCTTTTGATTGGTTGCTGGTCGGGCGTCTGGCTGAAGTGGTTTCTGGGAATTCCATTCGGAGATTGGTTACTGCAGTGACGTCAGGATGACGTCCTTTTGGGAAAGCCCTCATTGGATTGGTTGGTTGCCGGGTTATGGAAGAACCTCGAAGTTCGTTTAAGAGAGTCTGCTTTAGTAAGACTTTGCGTTCTGCAGGGTTACGAACCTTCAACGGAGTAGTTGAGTTCTTAGATGGTCGATCGCCTGATGGTTCAGCTTGTGAGCACAAGTTAGAGTCTTTTGC
>NW_015552602.1:0-160 GCF_001515605.1 Sinocyclocheilus anshuiensis | reverse complement strand
TTTCAGCTGAAGTGTTTGAGTTCTGGAGTCTCGCTGTGCGATGTTACGGCATGGGAGCGCTTGTAGCGCTGTCACCAAAGTGAAAGCCAGAGGTCTTGAGAGTGAGAGAGCGAGCGAGCCTGCATCTGTTCAGGCATTGGGTTTTTAAGCAAGCCCGATT
>NW_015552601.1:811727-812630 GCF_001515605.1 Sinocyclocheilus anshuiensis | reverse complement strand
GATATATATATATATATATATATATGTTATTAATGATGATTATTATTATTATTACATATTTATTTCTTGTCATTTTTTATTTCTTACGTGTGTGTCACAGAAATGGCAACCCAACGCAGTACCAAAACTGCAAACTATTTTCCTTAAATGTATTTATATAAAAGATGCATCTTACGGCTGTAAACAAACCCTGTGAACCGCTGTCACCTGAAACTCGTCCTGTTTCAGCAAAGGGAAGCATCTCACTTGCCTTTTCTCCCAGAAGCGTGTCAGTGCTTAAAATAAGCGGCAGTTGTGATCTGGCTGGCCGAGTGTCAGAGCCGCAGGTGAAGTAAAGCTGCTCTAAACATCTCAGCATCTGCGTGAGAATCGGCCCACGCCACAGTTTATTTCACAGATCTGGAGCTACTTTAAGGAGGTGATAAGTAAAGTCTGTGAGGCTTTAAAAAGTGTTGCACTTTTACAGCAAACAGTCGCAGGTTCTGGAATAAGAGTAATGTGAACGCAGAGTTTAGCAGATCATCTCAGTGATGTTAATTGAGCTCGAGTTTGTTGCAGCGGTGTTGTTTGATATTCATATAAGACAATCAGTGTGATGTGTTACTTTAATATTACTTATTTTCTATAGTATTTATTCATATTTTGAATTATCTTTTATTTTTCTATTTAAAGTTTTAGTAATTGTGCTTTGTCCTTTGTATTATTTATTAATTTCTTTATTTACTTTTGTAAATTCCTGTTTAGTTTGAATTAGTTTTATTTAATTTTTTGTAATTGTAGCAGTTTAACTTAGTATTTTAGGTTTTCCTCCAATATTCCTTTCAACTTTATTTCAATTATTTGTTTTAATTACAAAATAAATGCATATTATATATATATATATATATATATATATATATATAT
>NW_015552601.1:811195-811705 GCF_001515605.1 Sinocyclocheilus anshuiensis | reverse complement strand
TATATTAGATCTAGGTTGAAATACTAAAATGTCTAATGTTGCCAATTTTATTTTTATATTTCCTTTTTTTTTCATTTGAGTGATTTTGTTTCATGGTTCATATTTATTTATTTATATTTTTATAAAATTATATTATTTATAACATATTTATTTATTTATTATTTCAGCTAGTTGCCAGATTTTCAAAAGTTACTTTAAGTAATGAAAAAAGGTTTTATTTAGTTTTAAATCACGTTAATAACCCTGCTGTGAGTACAAAGAATCGCAATTTGCAAGTGATGCATTTCATCTTCTTTTGATTACAATTACTTGTCTTTTGCTTAAATTATACATTGTTTTATGGAACAGTGTGTAATTATTTGCTGATTTATTATTTGCAGCCAGAGAAAACCTCTCCTATTTATATCTCTATGTTTCTCTGTTAAAGGGGTCATATTATGCTATTTTAAAGATCATTATTTTGTGTATTTGGTGTAACAGAATATGTTGACATGCTTTAATGTTCAAAAA
>NW_015552601.1:806662-810144 GCF_001515605.1 Sinocyclocheilus anshuiensis | reverse complement strand
TCATAAAAGTGGTAATGAATAATAATAATCATATTTATATGTATTTTTTCACTGTATTGTAATTTTTATAATATGTGACCCTGGACCACAAAACCAGTCATACATCATCTCAAAGCTGAATAAATGAGCTTTCCATTGATGTATGGTTTGTTATGATAGGACAATATTTGGCTGAGATACAACTATTTTAAAATCTGGAATCTGAGGGTGCAAAAAAATCTAAATATTGAGAAAATCATCTTTAAAGTTGTCCAAATTACGTTCTTAGCAATGCATATTACTAATCAAAAATTAAGTTTTGATATATTTACGGTAGGAAATTTACAAAATATCTTCATGGAACATGATCTTTATTTAATATCCTAATGATTTTTGGCATAAAAGAAAAATCAATCATTTTGACCCATACAATGTATTTTTGGCTATTTCTACAAACATACCCCAGCGACTTAAGACTGCTTTTGTGCTCCAGGGTCACATATTACAATTGACAGTATTTTATCGCCTCACTGCATGTCGTTAGTGTAAAGGTAGTTTTTGCATATTTTTACAAACTCGTGAATGAGTTAAAAAATGATTTTCCGTGCTAATCGACAGTCTGTCAATGGAGTTTAGCTTATTAATTTCATATGACTCCGTTAATATGTGTGATTTCTGACATGAATCTGTCGTTCTTTCACAAGATCAGTTTCGGTGGAACGTCAGCGGCTGGACTCCAGAAATCCCACTCCAAAAGAAACTTCCACGGCTGCTTGGAAAACGTGCTTTACAACGACATCAGCGTGATCGAGCGAGCCGAAGAGCAGCAGGTCTTCATCACAGTAAGTGTGTGAACACAGTCACGTCTGCAGCTGCTTTATTTGGCCTGTTAGCGACTGTCAATTGTTGGCTGCCTCATTTTTCCATAATGAGAGCTTTGTGTTTCCGTGACCCTTACCATGTTCTCCTCCATTATACAGGGTTTCTCCTTTTTTTTACAACCATTGTCTTGGGATTTTGGGGGTTAAACCAATTACCATCCCTTTAATTAATTGTCGTAATGGCTGTGACATTGGTTTCAAGATAATAGGCAGGAGTGCAAATGCATAATTTATAAAGCAAACGTTCTTCACGATCACAAATGCAGCTTGCGTGAGAAACGCTCTTGGTCTTACTGCAGTATTTGTGTCTCTCGCAGGGGAACGTCAGCGTCACATGCGCCGAAGCCATAGACGTGCCGGTGACCTTCGCCAGTCCTGGAAGTTACCTCGCTTTGCCATGGGTCTCCGGTGGAGAAAGCGCGTCGGTTGCTCTGCAGTTCAGGACCTGGAACAGAGCGGGGCTGCTGATGACCTTTGACCTGCAGCATAATGCGGGAACGCTGTGGCTCTATCTGAGCGAGGCCAGAGCGCGACTGCAGATCCATAAGACCGGCCGGATCGTGACGGACATCACCGCAGGTTCAGCTCATGCATTGTGGGATATATATACCATAGTTTCAGTTTATTTGACAGTAAAAGCAGAATCATCTCTCTTGTGTGTGAAGGGTAGAGCAAAGTCAACATCAGTGGCACCTGCTGCTCTGAGCAATGCAATATGTATGAAAATTTACATCACAAAGGAAGTTTCTGGCTAAAAATAGTTTTATTGATTAAGTTTAAGGCAGAAATCTGTTCTTGTGGTTTATGTAAAAATGATCTCCCTAATGCCTGTTATTTTGCCTGATCCACATACTTGCTCTCTCTCTCCACAGGTGCCAGTTTAAATGACGGTCAGTGGCACTCGCTGGAGCTGGCTGTCCGTCGAGGGCGTCTCGCAGTCACCCTGGACAAAACCGACAGCTCTACAGCGTCCACTTCCTTCCCTGTCGCGCCTGACAGCCAGCTATTCTTAGGCGGTAAGAGCAACCTTTAGCCATCCATCGCCATCTGCTAACACTAAGCAACACGCTAGCTCCGAGTAATTTCCCTCTACACGAGCCCAGTCCTTCACGTTAATCAATCCGTCGTGTCAGTCAACGCACAGCTTCCGCTGAGAAAAGCACATTGGTTTAGCTTTCCAGCGGTTTGGGGCTGAAACTCTCAGAGGCTTAATTGCCTTCAGCTCAGTAACTGGAGAGAGAGTAACGCCGTCTGAATGCACTGCTGCAGTGTTTCTGCCCTGAGCTGCAGTAAAGCATGCATCAGATCATCATGCATGTTATGAGACGGTTGTCCCCATATAAGCATTTGACATGACAGTATGTGAAATTTTTGCAGGTAAATTTCAACATGTGATTTGTAAATATTTGTTGAGCGCAGTCCAAATCATTTTTGCAGCTAGCATTATTAGTGTTAAGTAAAACAGTACATGAGTACAAAAAAATTTTTATTTAAAAAAAAACAAAACTGAACATAACTAAAACATGAAATAAACTGTAAATAGCTTATTTCCAATGGTAACATTTATCATTTTCGTTTAGTTTAACTTGAAATACGGTACTTATAAACTTGAACTGAAATGAAATAAACTTAAAGTAAAAAATTAAAGTTATTTTATTTCAGATAAATAAAATAAATACAAAATAATAAAAACTATAGACATATAAAAATAAATTTTCTGAGCACAATCGAAATCAATCAGATATGTTTGCGGTCAACATTGTTATTAACTAAAATAATAAAAATTGTTGTTTTAAAAAAATAAATGTTAACTGAAATAAAATTAACTATTAAAAAAACCTTAAAAGCATTGTATTTTAGCAAGTTGCCATGGCAACATTTATCATTTTCCTTAAATTGAAACTATAAAAAATTAAGCTCATTTATTTCAGCTAAATAAATACAAATTAATAAAAAATATGTAGACATATACTGTATAAAACATTGTATTTTTATTGAGCGCAATGCAAATTATTTTTGCAGTTAACTAAAACTAAAAAAAACAATAAAATAAACATTTTTGTTACTTATAAATGTTAACTGAAAAAATAAACTATAAAAAACTCAATCCTATTTTATTTCAGCTAGTTGCCAAGGCAGCATTTCTCATTTCCATTTAGTTCAACTTGATGTAAAAGATTTATTATAAAATTGTATTATTTTTTTCCCCAAAATGCAATTTATTTATTTTTTCAAAATGCAATAAATCCATTGAATCAACATAAGTTATTTTTCATATTCAACTTGGTCAATACTAATCTAACATACAGGCACTGGACTAAAAATACATTCAATCAGTCATCGCCCAAAAAGAATTCAACGGGTCATCTTGTTAATGCTATAAATTAATTACAACAATCAAAGAAAATTTCATGACGAACATACATGAACAAAAATATCACATTAGACCACAGAAATTCCAAAATGACATTTCCCTTCCATTCAACTTCCAAAAGTGCATTCATCTTTTTGATTTCTTTTTCACTTTTTGAGTGGGATTTCTTTTTTTACATTCATTTAGTTGACTAGTGCTATACGCTGTATTAACAAAAACATTAATGGCATAAATAAAAACACTTACAC
>NW_015552601.1:801553-806369 GCF_001515605.1 Sinocyclocheilus anshuiensis | reverse complement strand
TCACAGAACCGGCTTTACTGACGAGATGCACATGACAATCACATGCGATTTATCGTGCAGCCCTAAGTTTGTTTGTTGATCACAAAGTACAAAGTAGATGAGGAAAACTAGGATGCTGGGTGTAGGCCTATTCAAAGCGCAGCCATTACTGTCTAGAGTGCGTGGAATGGTGCGCTGTGATTGGTTGTTACTGTTTACAGTGCGTGGAATGGTACGTTGTGATTGGTTGTTATAGTTTACAGTGCGTTAAATGTTGCGCTGTGATTGGTTGTTACTGTTTACAGTGCGTGGAATGGTGCGCTGTGATTGGTTGAGCGGATATATCGCATTCTGCAGAGAAGGGAGACTAGCGTTTGTCGCGGTTTGGAAAAAAAGGGAGAAATCATGACAGAATAACTCGGCGGATATCGCATTTTGCGTAAAGTTAAAAATTGACTTTTCAATACCGACCAGATACAATACTGATTTTGGTGGAGACTCGATTTTTTTTAAAATGGCATTTATCGCATTTTGGAACCAAACTCTTCATATATATTCAAATTAATTTCAGCAAATAAATAACTAAAACTACGTACTTTAGTAAAACTAAACATTAACTAAAATTAAAATTAAAATAGAAAAATTAAAAACTGATTCAAAAATTTATAAAAGCTCTACTACTACATGAATGATACTTAAATAACACTGCAATAGCTTAAACGTGTTATTTTGTGTGTATTTGTGATTTTTGTCTGCAGGATGTCCGGACACAGAAGACGGCAGCGGCTGCAGAAACCCGTTCAGTGTTTTCCAAGGATGCATGCGTCTCATCCGGACAGACGCCACTTTAGTGGATCTCATCCGAGTGCAGCAGATGTTGTTTGGGAATTTTAGCGATCTGCAGATGGACATGTGTGGGATCGTCGACAGGTAAGCAATTACGCTTTTATGTGAACTCGCAAAACGTTCCGCTTTCCATTTTCATCCTCGCTAAATATATGTGTTCAGCTTGATTATGTAAATACAGAGATTAATTAGCCAGAGAAATGGCACTGAATACTGATTCGCTAAAAGACGCAGACGATGAGCCTCAGGGAGACTCTGCCCTCGTTTAAATATTTATCCATCTGATCAATCGCAATGACTCACTTTTTTCTTTGTTATAAATGCAACTTTTGTTCACAGTTTAGTTCAAAAGGGTACTGTTCTTGCAGCACGGGGTTTCTGGACTTTCTGTTTATTTGTTGTTTTGCATCACCGTTTGTGACATGAATGATATCTCAAATTGTGCAGCTTGTTAAGGAGAGTTGTTACATTTTAAACTTTTGCAAAATAATTAATTTAATTTTAAATTATGCAAACAAAAATTAATATTATTTTAAATTTTAAAAACATTTTAAAATTAATTTCAAATCATTAAAAAAATATATTAATTATTTTTTATTTTATTAATTTTAAAATAATTGTATGAATTAAAAAATACTAGGTACTTTTTAAAGCAGAAGTGTGTAATTTCTGTGGCACTAACAATACTTAGGCTTGCACAATACATCTGTATCATCAGCCAATATTAGAGATTTATTTATTTTTAAGTAGCATTATGCAGTGATAATCTAAGTGTAAAAATAGAGTAAATTAACATGAACAATTAAATATCTAGTTTCCATTATTGGATATTTAATTGTTATTTAATTTAATTTAATATTTTTTAAATAATTAATTTAATAATAATAATAATAATAATAATTACATTTAATATTTAATTATTTAATTGCATGCTTATTTCACCTTTTTTATCATGAAAAACTCACTAAACGTTAACTTTTTTTAAACTTTAATAATTTAAGTGGTAGATGTAATTATTTTAATAATGTAAACAACATAATTATTTAAACATTTAAACAAATGTATATTTAACAAATATAAGAATGCATTTTTTGTACATTATAATTTATGCATTGCATTTAAAAAGATTGTTTTGTTTTTATTTATTCAGACAAAATCTTTTAGAATTTTGTTTTTAATTAATCAGTTTTTTAAGTATAAAGACTGAAAATATATTGTCTTTTAAAACATATGCAAATTAAATAGCATGTTAAGGTAACTTTTAAATATGTACACAATGGTAATTCAACGTGCTTTGCATAAAACATTTTGAAAATAATCAAAACATTAATAAAACTTAATTACAAGTTTTACATTTATTAAAAACAAATAGGAATAATAGAGAATAATGCATACATAATATGGTACAAAGCAAAAATTACGTAGACATTTTATGTGAACTTGACATAGCTTGTACTGTTTTTGCAGTCATAGTTCAGCAATATGGGTTTTTCAATGGAAATGAGATGAACTTGCTGACATGAAATGCCTTTTATAGCCTATAACTGTATATTTTCCATTGACAAGGCTGTCTGTAGATTTTGGCTGTTTTTGTGCTGTTCTACCAAGTCTACGTTGTTGTTATCAAATATTGGCCTGGCTAGTATGTAACTAGTATGCAGTATGTTTACTGTACACATTATCTAGTCTCTCTAGACTGCCAAAGATGAGATATTTTCACACAAAGCTGGATTAAAATCACAAAATGACTTTATTCACTGGCCGTCGCTGACTCTTTTATCGTTGCACAAGGTTTCACATGCTGTTTGAATGAATAGTAGGCTGGTTTTAGTATATACTGCAGGACTGATTGTGATGGTGTTTCTGTCCTGTTGACCTCTGTTCGTTTCATGACAGTGAATGTTTGCTTCATTTGGCTTGATGCAGAAATGGCTTTCTTTTGCTTTGAGACTGCAGTGAATCTCCTGAAGACGAGGCTGTTTTTGTGACAGAGCAATTTCTTTCTTCTGTGTGTTTGATGGGCACTAAATGCGCCGCTGTGACCGAGCCGTTCAGAGTGAAGGGGAAGCTGTGGCGCACACACTCGCGTCTCAAGTGAATATTGTTTTTGACTCGATGCAGATGTAGATGCGTTGTCTCTGAAAGCTGCGTCGCCTCTGGGTTCTCGTTTACATTCTGAAAGGTCCCGCTTTCGTCTGTCATACTGAAGACTTCTGGGATTGCTGTTTGTTCGTTTGTTTAAACGGTTTATTGTGTTTTTAGCGATGTTTGCACAGCTATTGCAGCATAGAGTTAGTGATCATTCTGCATCGTTTGTGGCATGAATATCTTAAATTGCATGGCTTGTTAAGGAGAATTGTTCTTTTACATATCTTTTACATTTTTTTATTATTTAAAAATATTACACATTATTTTTCATTTGAAAAATATTTTTTCTATTTGTATTATTTAAACTAATTTAAATTTATTTAAAAATATTTGAGTTGAATTACTGAAATAAATGAACTTTTCCACGACATTCTAATTTATTGAGATGCACCTGTAGTTTTAAAATATTAAAATATTTGTGTTCATTTATATATTACACTTAGATCACCTTTGTTATTGTGAAAACACAAATGTAATTTTTTTAACATGTAAACAAATGTACATTTAACAATTCTCAGAATAAATATACATTTTTCATACTCTACACTGTAAAAAAATAAAGTTTTAAGTAAAAAAAAAAAGTAAATAAAATATTAGAATATTATTTCAGTCTCTCTACTTTATTTTATTTTTTATTTTATTTTTTCTAAATTTCAAAATTAAATTAGTTGTGAAATTTCTGCCAGTTTTTCAGTGCATCAAAATGTTTTTCAAATGTATAATGTTACATTTTAAAAGACTGATTTTAGTTTTTTAGTGTTTTCATTTTTTTTATCGTGTGGAATTTTATTGTAATTTTATTGTTTGTTTTTGTCATTTTTAGTAGTTAGTGTTTTTTATTTGTTTCATTTTTTAGTTTTTATACTGTTTATACTGTTTTATTTTTAGTTATTTTTTGGGTTGGGAATCGAAAATCGATTCTGACTCCAGAATCGGATACTTAAGGTCAGGAATCGGATACTTGTTGTCAAATTAAAATTTTGATTCCGCCTATCGATTCCTATGCACTTTTTTTTTTCTTCATCTGTGAGGACCGGACCTGGCGATCTGCCAGGACCTTGCTCGCTAATCTAAGCGCTCCAAAGTTTGGCTACATTTGCGATCAGAAGCCAAAAAAGCTAAGTATAATATCTGTGATAGCTAAACATGTTGCAAGAGAGGTGTCACCACCAATATGACAAAGCACTTTAATTTAATCGATTGTTAAAGATTGCAAACACGATTCAAACACCAACGTGATTCTATTCCTAAATTACAATGATTCATCTGTTTCATTCCTCAAGCTTTGATGTGTGTGATCAATGTTGTGATCATGTGGTTCGTCCGTGCAGCGTACGATCACATCAGTGTGATTTGAACATTTAAATCTGCGTCTGTGCTGCTATTGACCTAAAGAGAGCAGCTGTCTGTCATGAATGAAACAGCTTCAGTCTTTTCAACCACACAGTATCATTATTTCGGTGTTACAAACATTCAAATCACAGAAGTTCTGGGATAAAAGTTTATAGTTCAGATATAAACTGTGTGTACGATGTGTATGGTAGTGATTAAAATAGAGTAAATCACCTTTTGAAAGTAATTTGACACTTCAAATGAAGATTTATCGATTATTACATTGTTATGCCAGTAGGTGGAGAAAAGGGGCTGTTCAAATGTATTTGTCTTTGAATCATACAAGAGATTCGTTCAAGAATGCTGATTCATCCAGTAATGAAACAAGTACATCTTGAGTAAGTCATTTAATCATTAATTCATAAATTACATGCCTGTTGTAGCCTGTTGAATTTTGTTAATGGTATTCAGCTCCAAATAAATGGTTTGCAAAAAAGAGACACAGGATAAA
>NW_015552601.1:785298-801374 GCF_001515605.1 Sinocyclocheilus anshuiensis | reverse complement strand
TATTGTTTATTGTTAGGTCATGTTATCTAACAAATAAAATCTTATTGTAAAGTGTTTTTAATACTACAGTTTCCATCTATTTGATATACACTTAATATATGTAATCTTATCTAAATTTATTATAAAAGCTGAGGTTTGTTATTTCCTGAAAAGTTATATTTTAGCTGGTGTCAATAATCTAATGTTGCATTTGGTCAGACTCAGCCCATTGCTTTACTGAAGTATATTATATTTTCCTTTTACAGCTGCAGACTGAGGAAGATCCTGAAACACACCAGCAAACCCTAAAACAGACAACAGTTTACAGATGTTTTTCAGTGACAGCAGACCTATGACTCAACTTTTGGGTGAAACTTGTTTACTTTTTTCATACTTTTATTACTTGTGGAAAAACTTGAAACAATTTTAAATAAGTATAAAGAATGGCATTGGTTTTGTACATTTAATTTTTGTTTAACGTTATTAATAAAAATGTTGTTCAATTAGCATGTTTTTGTGTTTTGCTTCGGTACCGAAATTGGTACCGAGAACCGTGGATTTTCACTGGTATTGGTACCGAATACTGACATTTTGGTACCGTGACAACACTACTCGCATACATGTTAGAGCTAATATAAATGAGAAGATCAACTCATCATGGCAGATAACAGAAAGACACTCTGTTTTCATTTATACAGTAAATAAGATGACAGATGGAATATTCCATTCAGCAAATGGAAGTAGAATGTGGATATACTGTACATAAAACATATCTCCTTACATCTCAATCAGAGATCAATCTCAATCTATTAAATATTCCATTAAACAAGAATTATTGCCATATGAACCAACTACTTTCACACTCTGACTCAAAAATACCTTACATTTGTGAACATTGCAAGACAAATCACTCTCAACAATCTTTGCTACGTACTTAGGGTTGGGAATCGAAAATCGATTCCGATTCCAGAATCGGATACTTAAGGTCAGGAATCGGATAGGCTACTTGTTGTCAAATTAAAATTTCGATTCCGCCTATCGATTCCTATGTGCTTTGTGAGGACCGGACCTAGCGATCTGCCAGGACCTTGCTTGCTAATCTAAGCGCTCCAAAGTTTGGCTACATTTGCGATCAGAAGCAAAAAAAAGCTAAGTATAATATCTGTGATAGCTACAAGAGAGGTAAGAGAGGTGTCACCACCAATATGACAAAGCACTTTAATTTAATCGATTGTTAAAGATTGTTCAAACACCTCAAACACCAACGTGATTCTATTCCTAAATTACAATGATTCATCTGTTTCATTCCTCAAGCTTTGATGTGTGTGATCAATGTTGTGATCATGTGGTTCGTCCGTGCAGCGTACGATCACATCAGTGTGATTTGAACATTTAAATCTGCGTCTGTGCTGCTATTGACCTAAAGAGAGCAGCTGTCTGTCATGAATGAAACAGCTTCAGTCTTTTCAACCACACAGTATCATTATTTCGGTGTTACAAACATTCAAATCACAGAAGTTCTGGGATAAAAGTTTATAGTTCAGATATAAACTGTGTGTACGATGTGTATGGTAGTGATTAAAATAGAGTAAATCACCTTTTGAAAGTAATTTGACACTTCAAATGAAGATTTATCGATTATTACATTGTTATGCCAGTAGGTGGAGAAAAGGGGCTGTTCAAATGTATTTGTCTTTGAATCATACAAGAGATTCGTTCAAGAATGCTGATTCATCCAGTAATGAAACAAGTACATCTTGAGTGAGTCATTGAATCATTCATTCATAAATTACATGTGATCTTGTTTAGTTGTCTAATGCTTTTTCTTCAGAATCATGAGAGAACCACAACTTCCATTGGGAAAAAAAAAGAAAAGAAAAAAAAACTCAATTTGTTCAGAATCTTGCAGTTCTATTTTGCACACAAACAGCTCTTAAAGAGTCCAGTTTTTATGTAGCCTGTTGATTTTTGTTCATGGTGTTCAGCTCCAATAAATGGTTTGCAAAAAAGAGACACAGGATAAATGTTTGATATCATTATTTAATCACATTGGAATCGAAAAGAATCGAAATCGGAATTGATCAAATTCAAACGATACCCAGCCCTAGTTATTTTAGTACATCAAGTGAAAATAAATTAAAATAAAATGTTGCAACTGAATTTTGAAAATGTATTTTGAATTTTGTAAAGTACATTTTTATTTTATTTCAAGTAACACAATTTTTTAGTAGTAATTATCAGTAATTATCGCTCTTGATGTGAACAGGATGCTACGTGTGTTCTTTAACGCTGTGAAAACAGCATGCGTAAGTCACGCAGACACTTATGCTAATGCAGTTTAGCACGTCAAGCGCTGGCGTCGCTTTCATACTGGTCCGGCGGCTTGAATGGAGCTCTCGGCTCTCATTAGCGCACACAATATTATTGAGTCCGCAGGCGTGAGGCGAGGGCAGACCGCGGGTGACGTTCCTCTCACTCCATGAAGAAACAGCAGCTCCACTGCGAGGGTTATTACCTCTGCTAAAGGCCTGTAGGTTGAGCTCAAATAACATTGCTGCCCATAACTAAGAAATATGGGATTGCAGCGGCTCTCATTGGCTTTACATGTGCCCCATGTGAACCCACGGGCCCTGTGCAAAATGAGTGTGGACCAGAGCAAAGCTGAGTGCCTTTATTAACCCCACATCAAAGATAATATGAGGGAAGCAGAGAGCTGATGTGTGCTGCTGTCGTTTGGAAGACTAAAGTTGAGCTTGTAATGATTTCTTGTACAAAAAGACCAATACATGTGTTTACTCTCATGCTACTCTTACTATTTCAGTAGTATATAGTATGAACACTGTGAGCAGTATGCACATTCATTTGTATGCATTGATACTGTCTTGACCTGCCATCTCTAGTATGATGAATGATTAATAAAATAAAATAAATCATCTGAATTATTAATTAGCATTTGAAGCCTTTTGAATTTACTAGTTTTCTGCTTCAAAGCACATGATATCAGCAACCAAATATATGTACTAGGATAAGTCATTTATTTATTTATTTTTAATTCTATTATTTATTTATTTATTTTACTTTTCCAACTATGCACAATTATATAGTTGCATTTTATTATTTGTATTTAGCATTGATTTTTATCCTGCTGTTCACAGATCATGACCCATCAGAACAGACTTGAAATGAAAATAAAACATTTAGAAAAGTTTGCAAAAATAGGATTCAAAACACAAAATAACCATATTTCTAAGAAGATAGCTGGATGCCACTCAGTCAATTACAGCTTTTGTTCTACATATTATTTTCAGAAACTAGTTTTCTGTATGGATCCGCTGTTGAGTTTTTGTGGTGTTAAGTAGCTGAAGGTTGACCTGAGGAAGTTGTTTTGTTATGCAGTGACGTGGGAGGAGCTCTGTGTGATATAGTGCTCACTTTGACTAAAGCGCTGAGTAAGTGTTATTGTAAAGGTGAATAATGGACAGAATAAAGAGGAGTTTCTTGCGCTGTCAACACTTTCACTGAATCTCAGACTCACACTCCTCCTCACCTCACTGAAATACAGCTGCTGTGTGGAGGATCATTACCAGTGCTGACAGGAAGTCCCGCCCATCAGTTTAAAGAGCCAATCGCATTATTGATTTGAGGGATTTCCTACAGAAGCATATATGACCTGTTTTTATTCTGTCACCTTAAGAAGTGCATAGCCACAAAAAGGAACGAAACAAAAGAGGTAATGAGTGTGAAGTGCTGCTATTTATCATGCACACTGTTGAGTCGCATCCATTCATATACTCTCACTGCGGTAAAAGAGCCTCATGCCCACAGATCCTGTGTTTTGTGTGTATGCAGAGCTGCCTCTTTATTCCAGCAAATGCAGCGCTGCACGGGTTTGAGTCGCTCGTCCCGTTCTGCAGTGTTTCCTGCTCTACTGCCCCACTTATCGTCCACCTGTCCTACACTAATTCTCATTTTGCATTTTACTAGTGCACTTGTATTCCATTCCATTGTTTTAGTGTCACCATTACATTTGTATTCATTCAGCAGGGTTTCCCTGAGTTGAAAATGTTTGGTTTTATTTAAGAAATTAATATTTCTATTCAGCAAGGATGCATTAGATTGATCAAAAGTGACAGTAAAGACAAACATAATGTTACAAAAGATTTCTATTTCAAATAAATGCTGTTCTTTTGAACTTTTGTGTATATTTTCATAGGATATTATTCATAATTGAAGCATCTGGAGTCTTGAATTCAACACTGAATTTTCTGTTTTAAAGTGCCTCATCAACAAACAAAAATATGGGATGTGTTGGGATATATATACAGTATATATATATATATATATATATATATATATTAATAAACATACCATAAAAATTACAGACCTTTCATTTCTTTGTAAGTGGGCAAACTTACAAAATCAACAGGGTATCAAATCAATATTTTCCCCACTGTAAATACGTGTATCACTCCAGACTCCTTTGTGAATGTCATGTCGTTATAGTGCTTAGTGTTTCAACCGTATTTGTGTGCCTACATTAAGTATTTTTTAACTGATCAGTGCCGCGTTTGTGAGATTAGTTCTGTAACATCGCGCCGTTTCGTCCCACTTTCAGTGCATTTGGCTTCCCATATGTACGGCTGAACACCGGTTCTCTTGCTCTGTTATGTTGCTTCTACCGGCTGTGTAGATATGCAATGCAGAGAGACTTATATGCGACACCCTCTTCTGGAGATGGGGTGGGAATATGCAGCTCATTTGCATTTAAAGCGATACACTCCAAAACAGCTCTTTTTTTTTGGTAAAATTACATTTTCCAGCTGTTATAATAAATGATCTGTTGGGTATTTTGGGCTGAAACTTCACAGACGCATTCTGGGGACACCCAAGACCGATATTACATATTGTAAAAATGTGAAATATAAATATGTTATTAATGAATTTACATAGAACTGTTTAGGTTATGTTTTACATAGGGGTTGCACCAACTAATCGACTTCAATGCTCTGTCATGATGCTTTAAGCTTGACTATTTGTTCATTAATGACGTCATCAGCGACTAGTCGACTTCGACTCGACTTTCATCACATAAAAGTCGACTTAAAAAAATCAGAAGTCGTTCAACCCCTAATACACACACACAGTCATTCTTGACATTAGTAGTAGGAAGAGCATAGATGGAAAACATTGCAGCCTAAACACATTTAGAAACTATAACTAAACCTACCATAGTTATAATAATAATAATAAGAAGAAGAAGAAGAATGAAGTACACCCTGACACCCTGATTATTGCACATGAATCTAATGCTGATTTGAAAGAGCCACAGGCATGAATTCACTCAACAGTTTTGTTGAAGCTTAAGCAGGTGCTGATAGTGCCGGAGCAGTGCTGCGTCATGAGTCTTTACAGTAAATTAAGTCTTTGTCATTCTTTTCAGCACAAACACACCTCCTTTGTATGCAAATGAGTCTTGTGCCGTATTCACTAAAGTCAGCGTTATTTGCCTGCTGCAATTAACATTGTGCTTTTAGCAGCCACCTAAAGCAAGAATTAGAATTTCATTTGATGTTTTATGCACTTTGCGTTGATCATGGCAGCAGTAATTCATTAAACAATGATCAAACATTCTTATCCAAACATGCAGTAAAGTTCATCATGCTTTCCGCATTTTAAAGAGCTGTTTCAGGTGTCTGGATCGCTTCTTTTCAGCACAAACACACCTCCTTTGTATGCAAATGAGTCTTGTGCCGTATTCACTAAAGTCAGCGTTATTTGCCTGCTGCAATTAACATTGTGCTTTTAGCAGCCACCTAAAGCAAGAATTAGAATTTCATTTGATGTTTTATGCACTTTGCGTTGATCATGGCAGCAGTAATTCATTAAACAATGATCAAACATTCTTATCCAAACATGCAGTAAAGTTCATCATGCTTTCCACATTTTAAAGAGCTGTTTCAGGTGTCTGGATCGCTGCTGTACAGTCACAGTAAAATATGATAGATTGTGGAATTCAGAACTGATCCACAAGACAGGAAATTGCTTTAGGTTTATTTGTCTCAATAGCTATTTTGCAGGTTTAGAATTAACAGTATTGCCAACTTCAGCTTTAAAGGAATAATTCACTGAAAAATGAACATTTGCTAAAAATGTGCTCACCCTCAAGCCATCCAATATGTAAATGAGTTTATTTCTTCATCAGATTTGGAGAAATGTAGCATTGCATCACTTGCTCAGCAATGCATGCTCTGCAGTGAATGGGTGCCGTCAGAATGAGAGTCCAAACAGCTGATAAAAACATCACAATAAGTAAAGGAATAATCCGGGACATTGAATTATTAGAAAAATAATGCATTATTTTTCTAATAATTCAACGGCCCAGAGTCAATTATTCCACTTATACTATGGTTGCCACATCTCAAGGCATCAATCAGATAATATATTTCAAGGCATTTGTCCGTTTTTTTTACTTAAAACGCTATTGTGAGTAGGATTAGTTTCTTCCGCATCTCATCCAACGCCTCTGTTGCTAATTCCAAAACGTTATTTTAGACCTAGTAATGGAGGACAGAGCCGTTGATAGCAGACTCATCTTAACAGAGTTATTAGAGAGAGAGAGAGAGAGAAAGCGTGTGAATTACCTCTGTGAGTCTGTGTGTCTCTCAAAAGTGTTCGGCAGCAGCGTCTCCACTAATAGTGAAACTTTAAGTTCATTTTCTTCATGAACAGTCCTGTTATTACCTCGATTGTGAGAAATGTCATGTAGCTTTTAAGTTGCTAAACTATTTTACTGATAAAACTGATAGCGCTAACAACATAAGCGCGTATGTATCCGTGTGTGCAAACTATGTGTGCGTCAAGGGCGAGAGAGCGGGAGAAATAGAGTATGTGCTTTACGTACATAATAAAACATAATTTTGTGGCAAAACATGGAAATAAACTCTCGTTTGTATCCTATTGCTTACTATATTTATTTGTTTGGCCAGTGTCGTTGTGGGTTTTGGTTATTTTGCTATTGTAAGCTATAAGGACCTTTGAACTAACTGAAATCATTTGGCAAAGTGATATATTAACATGTAATGCGATCAAGAGTTGCCTGGAACTACGTTCGCCGTGTGTTTCCCTGAAAATAATTGCACACCTTAGAACGCTGGTCAGCCAATCAGATTCAAGCATTCAATGGCCCCATAGTATAATCCACAAGTAATCCACACCACTCCAGTTCATCAGTTAACATTTTGTGAAGCCAAAAGCTGTGTGTTTGTAAGAAACAAATCCATCATTAAGATGTTTTTAACTTGAAACCATCGCTTCCGGCAAAAATTTGAGTCCATAATCCATAATATTGCTTTTTACACTGAAAAAAGTCATCTAGTCTGAATCAGGAGAGAAATCTGCACAGATCAAGAACCAAATACAAGCCAGAACGGCTCTAAACAAATATGTGGGTGGATTTTGATTTGAAAAAACAACATGGATTTTTCACTGCAGGATCATGGATTCATGAAGTGATGTTAAAACATCTTAATGATTCATTTGTTTCTTACAAACAGGTAGCTTTTAACTTTGACAGATGTTATTGGATGGACTGGAGTGGTGTGGATTACTTGTGGATTATTGTGATGTTTTTATCAGCTGTTTGGACTCTCATTCTGACGGCACCCATTCACTGCAGAGCATCCATTGGTGAGCAAGTGATGAAATGCTACATTTCTCCAAATCTGATGAAGACACAAACTCATCTACATCTTGGATTGCCGGAAGGTGAGCACATTTTCAGCCAATTAAAATTTTTAGGTAAACTATTTCTTTAAATGAACATACTTTCGATGTTGGGGAGTTGAAGCATTGCATGTTTGCATCTCTCTTCCCGCTGGTTTCTGCTGATGAGGTCGGCTGAAGGTTGCATCATTGGCCTGGCTTCTGTCCGTCCTAATTTCCTCCGCTTGACCTTTGACCCCCAGGCTGGAGGTGCGAGTCTGTCTCTTTCCAGCTCCTGTCAGGTTTCCCCTGCAGCTGAGGAAACACATCAAGCAGCGGCGTTGAGGCACGTGCCGTTTCCCCGCACCTGCTGCACTTGTCTTTCAAGAGGTGACTTCAGCTCAGCGGGCCGCCGTTGGTTGTCACCTCTCTGTGATTAGGGTCACACCGCGCGACCTTTGGCTGCTGGCGAGGAGGGTTGAGTATCTGTGGGCAGCCGATGGGAAGGGCAGCGCGGGGCACATGCGTTTCGACGCCGTCAAGCTGCTGCTCAGAGCCATTGTGGCATTTGTTCTCAGAGCTCGTATATAAAATATATAATCTCGAAATAGATGTTACTTTTAAATTCCGTTTTTTGAAAATCTCCCATTGATGTAC
Source organism: Sinocyclocheilus anshuiensis (assembly GCF_001515605.1). Lineage (NCBI taxonomy): Eukaryota > Metazoa > Chordata > Actinopteri > Cypriniformes > Cyprinidae > Sinocyclocheilus > Sinocyclocheilus anshuiensis. The sequence goes on along the minus strand of NW_015552601.1, from coordinate 793,037 downwards.
ATTTATAGAATGTTTGAGATTCCAAATGTAACTGACAGCCATGATGTCACTGTGGTAATTTGAATTATATATTTGGTTCCCCTTCAGGAACTCGAGCTCCGTTGAGATTCGCTTTGGGAACGCCCTTGCGTGACCGTGTTCTGAAGCACGTGTCAAATCAGTCCAATGGAGCAGCGAGACGTCACGAGCAGGGTGACGTAAGCACCAGAAAGTATAAAAGCGCATCCAGCAGAGCGCAAACCAGCTTCTGCTCTTCAGTAGCGCTCTGTGTATGTGTCTGTCTATTTACGGTTGTCTGTCCGCACAAGCATATATAAAAGACAATCATGAAAAAGTCTATGGCGAGTGAATGGCATTACAAACGCTGTGTTCCTCCCTGCCCACGATATCCAAAGCGAATCTCGACGCAGCGTCTCGTTCCCTCGGGGAACCATGGTTACATACGTAACCTAGAGACGGTTTCTTTCTTGCATGTTTCTATCTTCTGCATTAGAAAAGCAATCATTATTCAATATGCAAATTACTGAATTGTGATTGGTTTTCTCTTGCAGAAGATGGACTGCAGAACACAGACATCTTGAGTTAAACTGTTTACCTTTAAGTTTCTACACTTATACTACTAGTTGTGTTTTGTTGTCAGGTTCAGACAGGATTTGGTTTTTCAGTGAAATCTTGATCTTGTTTCTCATAATTTCTATGTCATCTCCAGTTTCCCAGTTGATGTGTCCTTCAGGCTGAGATGCTAGTGGAATATCATACTCCCATATGTCGACCCGTATTCATTAGCCGAGACCTCATTTCTTAAAAAAAACATCTGTCCAATTTTATTTAAAGTCAACATGGATTGAAATTTGACCCTGTTTACTTTATTTAGACATGCTGCTGGTCTTATTGTGAAATCAGTGCATGTTATTGTAAAAATAATATTTGCCTTCATAATCTTTCATGAAAATTTAATAGCTTGCTCTTAACACATTTTGTTTGTGTACTTGTTTCTCTCCTAAGTATCGTAGAGAAGTTATAAAATGCCCATGTAAAACGTTTTGCACTGCAATAAAGCTTGACTAACATTACACTTCCATTCAAAAATAAATTAATATTTTTATTCAGCAAGGATGTATTAAATTGATCGGAAGTGACAGTACAGACAATTATAATGTTGCAAAAGATTTCTATTTCAAATAAATGCGGTTTTTAAAACTTAAAAAAAATTAAATGTACCATGGTTTCCACAAAAATGACACTGTTTTCAACATTGATAGTAATCAGAAATATTTATTAAGCAGCAATGATTCTGAACGATCGTGTGACACTGAAGACTGGAGTAATGATGCTGAAAATTCAGCTTTGATTAAGAGGAATAAATTACATTTTAACATATATTCACATAAAAACCAGTTATTTTAAGTTGTAATAATATTTCACAATTTTACTGCTTTTTCTGTATTTTTGATCAAATAAATGCAGCTCTCGTGAGCAGAAGATACAAAAAACCCAAACTGTCGAACAGTAGTGTATAAGTGGACTATAGTTTCCCATTTTAAGTCTTTGTTTATAGACTTCTACATATTTTGTTTGTGATTCGTGTTTATTCATCTCAGCTCGTTTCATCAGAGAAAACACAACTGTCTGGCAAGTCGTGCTTGCGTTTATCTTTTCTGTGTGTTTCTCTCTCGGTGTCTGTGTGTGTCAGTCTGATCATTACTCGCGGGGGCAGATTACAGGAGAACAGAGGAGTCCGGCTGCGCTGCGGCAGCCTGTGTGAAGCTGACCGCCTCGGTTCGCTTGTGTCCCTGCGACGGGCCTGCAAAGCTCTGATGGGATTGCAGCCAACAAAGAGACAGGGCTCTCAGTATGCCATCAGCGTACGCGAGCCAAAAAGTGTGGTTTGGGTTTTTTTCCCTTGGTTTGAAGTGTCGTTTTGAGCAGAATGAAAGACACACTCGATCCTGTTCCGATTATGAAGCTACAAAGCGTGAAACCGGAGCAGAGAGTGGATCTGTCCCGACCACCGAAAGCACAAAGAGCGTTTGAACGGATCCTCTTAGACCATCATTGTGGCCACAAATGGAAATCTGGTGAAAGATGTAGACTGTAAAGTGAGCGTTGGTAACGCGAGATCATCCCGTGAGAGTCAGGAGAGGCTGGGAATTGTTTTTTGGCTCAGGCAAGGGCATTGTGAGATGACTAGAAAAGATTCGCTTTATAGAGAGAAATTGGAAGGTGTTTGTGGTCGAAGCGGTTAACTTTGCTTCGCTCTCAGCAAAACATTATTAGCTTCTAAATCAAGGTGTTGTGGCATAAATGATTATTAGTGGTGTTTGCTAAGTCAATCTTGAGGTTAATGGTGTGATGAAACCTCTAACACGAAGTATTAAAGTTCAGCGTGTGCGTTGTCCTACGGCGTTTGTGCAGGAACGAGTCCTCAAATCAGCACTGTTGTTATTTCAGGAAGTCATCAGACATGTTAGTCCAGGGTTTTTGCACCAAAAACATATATAAGCATAACATATATTACATAAACCCTGCAAAATGTTAATAATTAAAGCGTAATAGTTTAATTGATAGCTTTTCAGGGCAGTGCTGAATAAAAAAGCAACATGCAATTTTTATGATCCCTCGTTTTTTTAATTATTATTAATTTGCAGATTCTGTGAGGTGTATGTGAACTTATGACTAAGTGAAATTTTTCATGCATATTTCTCACCCTCCCTCTGAATTACAGGTTTTCTGTGCCTTTATATTTAAGACTTCTTTATGTAAATGAAGTCAAACAGTTATCTACATTTTTGTATATCTACTTCTTCCAAAGTGATGGTTTGTGTGAAAAACAGACCCAAATTTTAATTGATAGCTTTTCAGGGCAGTGCTGAATAAAAAAGCAACATGCAATTTTTATGATCCCTCGTTTTTTTAATTATTATTAATTTGCAGATTCTGTGAGGTGTATGTGAACTTATGACTAAGTGAAATTTTTCATGCATATTTCTCACCCTCCCTCTGAATTACAGGTTTTCTGTGCCTTTATATTTAAGACTTCTTTATGTAAATGAAGTCAAACAGTTACATGTAGAAATGCATCACTAAATAAAAAATTAGATTTCTTTTTGGAGTTGGAGTTTGCAAACCCATTGCATGAGTGTTTATGCCTATTTTGTGCTAATTCTATGCTTATTTTTCAGCTTCTCTCTGAATTAAAGAGGCTGTTTGCTTTTCATTATTTAAGACTTCTTTATGTACAGTACATATAGATCTCTGATTATAATAATGAAGTTGTTGATTATGATTATGATTGGTTAACATCAGGGTGCTTTACAAGTTATGTAAATGACATTTTTGTTATCTACTTCTTCCAAAGTGATGGTTTGTGTGAAAAACAGACCCAAATTTAAGTCATTATTTGATTAATTCATATTTAATATTGATTTGCATACTTCAAAACACAATGATGGTCATTTGTTCTATCAAATAATGTCCTGTTAGTCATAATTTGATTTTCTCTTTAGGTAACACTTTATTTTACGGTGTCCTTGTTACACATGTTGCATGTACTTACTATTGTAATAACAATACATTATGCATAATTCCATGCAACTAACCCTAAACCAAACCCTCATCCTAACGCTAACCCTATAGTTTGTACATGTAGTTGATTAATATTACTCAGTACTTATATGTATAATTACACTGTAACAAGGACACCTTGTAATAAAGTCTAACCTGTCTTTTTATCTCACAATCTAAGAATAAAAGTCTGAATTGTGAGAGATAAAGAGAGTTGTGAGATAAAAATGTTGAAATTACCATTTTTTTATTCCATGGTGGAAATAAGCTTCCATATTGCCTGTGATTTACATGCGACTCTCATACTGTCAGAATTCCTCCTATATGTCACTTAAAAGTGCACCGTTAAAAGTCACTGTTTCCCACTCCAGGATCAGATAAAGCCAACAGCAAGGTTTTCACTCCGCACAAACTGTCTATAAAGGCTGCATGTGTAATGCTGAGTGATTGCGCTTCTCTGTATCTGATTGTCCTTGAGATCAAACATCAAATATGATATGTCCTGTTTTTTTCCACCAGATGCTCCCCGAGTCGCTGTGAACACGGAGGGAGATGCTCACAGTCGTGGAGCACGTTTCACTGCAACTGTTCTGCCACGGGCTACAGCGGAGCGACCTGCCACAGCTGTAAGAACGCTTCTGAAATACAGACCACTTCCTGCACGCACTTCAAACGCTTCCTGTGCACTGATTCCTTCCACACTCAGAGTCAAGGACAGATCAGGAGACAAACGCGGAGAGAATAGTTACTGCTTCCACATGATGTTCCCTAAACTTCACTATTTGACCACTGTTTATGATTAGTCAAGTCAAGTCACCTTTATTTATATAGAGCTTTTAACAAGTATCAAATAGGAAAATAGCGTGTCAACGCAAAAGGACAATAGTAAACACTCAATTTTCAGTTAAAGGCAGTTCATTATTGAATTCAGTGATATCATCATCCAACTCAGTTCAGTTTAAATAGCATCTGTGCAATCAAGTCGACGATATCGCTGGAAATTAAGTGTCCCCAACTAAGCAAGCCAGAGGAACCAAAACTCCATCGGTGACAGAATTGAGAAAAAACCAGGCTCAGGCAGACGAAACGAACCAGCAGATTGTTCCATGCTGCAGCAAAGCTGGATAAAACTCAGTTACAGTGATAAGCATATGATCCTATTACATATTACATCATATCATGTTACAATATAAACACCATAAAGTAAACCTTGTCATAGTTCATCAACAGTCAACCATAAGTAATTGTTTGTAACAAATGATTGCAAACGGATCTGAAACTGCAACCCTGTAGAGTGTGCAACAGCGCCATGCTCATATTTATTTAATTAAATCAAAGACTTTTGAGGCTTAATAATCATATTAGGCTGTACAGTAATTCCTGTTTTTCCATATGAAAATGTAAGATGTCCTAAAATGATAGTTAAGACATCTGTTATACAATTTAAGATACCTTAAAAGCATAAATGCATTTTACAGTTTGCACACATCTATTTGGAGTTGCAAATGCAAGTGAAATGCTCTGTATGCATCATACTTGATTATGTGTGGATGTGTTTATCATTAATTGCATAAGTTTGCAGATGTCATTTTGCAGCCTATAGTAGTTTTAATATCTATTGCGTTCTGAAACATAATATTTTCATTGCATATTGAGCACTTTTATCACAGAACATCAAGGCAAATTGAATTCCTCATGATATGAGGCCTGTAAGGAAACAATATAAAACATGACGCAAGGTCGGGCGCTCATTAGCTGCAGAGCTACAGCTTTACACGCTTATGGATTTACACAGTCCTCAATGAAGTGAAAAGGCCCGCTTTTGGTGCCGTAAAAGAGAGTGGAACAGATTTGGGCTGAAATGAAGCACACGTCACTCAAATGTTTAATGGCGGCAGCATTTAAGACGTTCACACTTGAGCTGTTTTAAAGGGTGAGCGTTATTGAGAGGGACTTTATAGAGCCGCCCCATAATTAGATCTCACATAAAGCTGCTGTCAGTCAGAGGAGCGTTTGAGGTTTAAAAATCAAAGGGCATTTCTGCAGCACTGTAGCTGAATATATCTGCACTTTCACTGTTTTATATATTTATATGGTTTTAATGGGGTTCTGATGTTGACAAAATTGAAATTGAAACCGAGTAATGTTTTCTCCAGGTGCTTAAAACATATAAATATAGATATATGGATATTAAATAAATAAATAGAATAAATGGAATAATTATTATTATTATTATTATGCTTTCATAATAATACATGGAGGGAAATATACATATATATATTTTAATTAAAGTACATATTACATATTAAAATTACATATTTTTTATTTTAATTACTAGGCTTGTGATCAGGTTATAATAAAGCTTTATTAGTTCTCATAATCTCAAATCTGTCCATACAAATCTTCTATATGTATGTCTTGTATACACAATTATACATATAATAGAAACTGATTAGTCTTGTTTTGCTTTCAAGGAAAAATATATAACCAGAGTATCAATTAAAATGAAACAAACAAGCAAACAATACATTTTTTGTGTGTGTGTGTATATATATATATATATATATATATATATATAAATTTTAATTACTATTCTGGGCTTGCAATCAGGTTGTTATGAAGCTTTATTAGTTCTCTTAATCTCAAATCTGTCCACAAAAATAATACTCTTCTGTCTCATGCGTTTGAAATATGAAACAGATTGCATATAGATTGTAATTATTTTCCTTGAAAGTGAAACCTACAGTAATCCATTTCCTCCCTAAGCACCTTAATAGATAGTTAACTTCCCCCGTTTGTGTTACATCATGAATTCAGAGCTACGAAACAGATGCAGATGGTCATAATTAAAGCTGCTTCGTTTGCCTGAGCGCATGCAAAATTGATGGCAGCACACTTCAGATGAAACACTGCCTTCATTTTATAATACAAATGCACTGGGAGGTTTCATTTCACAAATATGCCATGCAAAATTAAGTGGACAAAATATGATTTTCATAATTTGCCTCTGAATGCAAAGCTTGCATAATATTACAAAATATATTATGTGGAAAATTTCTGAAAATGAATGTGAGCCAAAGAGAAAAAAGTTGCAGTAAGTTCAATCTCCAATGTAACACAATTAGAACATATAATGTGATCGGTGGCATAATGAAGTGAGTTAGAAAACCATGTCAACAACCTGCCTTCACAGTCGCTTCACGCTAATTACATTTCCGTTAAAAGTTCAAAACAGCACAGATAAGAAAGTGCATCTACATACTCATTTAAACACTTTACTGGCTCGTGTTTGGTGAGGAATGTTAGCAGATGAACATGAGATCCAGCAGTGATTGACAGGGATCATTCTGGAACATTGATTTAGATCAACACATCTGCTTAACCAATCACATCGTTCCTTCCAGGTATGACATCGAGAGCATCAGAGTGAAAATCTCCCAACACAGCTGTGATGATCAGATCTCTTTTAGCAACGAATCAGTATTGGAGAATAACAAAGTAGACACTACTAACTTAACTACAGCTTTCAGTTGCATGCAGTGATATTATAGTCAGCTAGAACTAAAACCATTAAAACATTTTTTTACTTGAAATAAAATAAACCTTAACTGAAAGATTTTTTTTTTTTTTAACTTTCATTTATTTCAGCTAGTTGCTAAAGTAACTTTAAAGTAAATTTTTCATTTTCATTTAGTTTACCTTGTATTAAAATAACTAAAATGGAAAGATAACAAATAAATAAAAACTGTATAGACATTAAAAAACAAAAATTAAAAAATAATGACGAAAAAACTTAAAATATGTATTATATTAATATTATAGAAATACAAAATATTGTTTGTAGTGTTAATAATATTTAGTTAAATGCTGCTGTTTGTCCTCTGTTTTTATTTAGTCATATACATGTACAGTAAATTAATTGTGTTTAGTGTAAATTTGTGTATTAATTTATTAGTTTTGATGGTATTATCCTAATTATTGTGTGCCCGATAAATACTCTGCTCTTTTAAATTGAATTATGTTTTCATTACATAATTCAATGCAAGACACTATAGGCAAAACCATTGTGCTTTCATACAATATTTTTTTATAAATTTTGAGATTTTTTTTTTTCCATGCAGACGTCTTTCAGACTACTGGAAAGAAAACATCCAAAAAAACATTTTGCTTATATA
>NW_015552601.1:776938-785198 GCF_001515605.1 Sinocyclocheilus anshuiensis | reverse complement strand
AAGTTGTCATTTATATCGCGATGCATCGTTTCTAACATATTTGCAGTGGTAAAAAACTATTTATGGAGACCCGAGGAAAAACTGGGATTAAAGTCCAAAACCTTGCTTGAAAGCTTGAAATAACCTAACAAATCAATAGGGGCTAAAGCAGTTCCATTAACGACAAATTAAATTCACACAATCTAACTAATTTGTGCACGCTTATTCTTAAGCCATATCCATTTTGCTGTCAGGAGTGGGCGAGGCTGACGCGAGTGAACGAGCGCTGCTGCACACATGCACGCTAAACAGACTGAGCGCAATTGAATAGGAGCGCAATAATTCTGAGTAAAATATACATTTTGCTAAAAAAATTGTTTTTGGATATTAAATGTGTCTTTTGTAGAATTTTAAACCTACATATAAAGTGTATTTTTATGATAGCAGTAACTAGCCTGGCTTATTTGGTTAACTTGTTTTATGAAACAGGCCTCGAGGCATTAAAAGTGATCATATTTTCTCCAATGCATCGAATCACATTGTGTTGAATCGAATCGAATCGAATCGAATCGAAAACAGATGAGATGCACATCTCTAATATATATATATATATATATATATATATGATCGCTTTTTCAAAATTAATTTGTGTCTATATTCTGAAGGTTTTTACTGAAGGATTTGTTCATATATCACTCAACTGATAAATATTTAACATTTTAATCCTAAAACATGGTGAAACGATTATTTTCTGGCTGTTGACAGTATTTCATGATTTATGGAGTGATAAAAAGAGAAATCCGAAATCTCCTCTGTAAAAATCTTTAACTCCAATATGTCAACAAAATTAAACAAGAATGTTGAACCTGGCTTTATCCAGCGTTCAGATTTATCTTCTGGAAATGTATGCGAATTAGTGCATTTTTACTACACAATGCCGCATATTTAAACATAACATTTCAGAAAACTTGTAATACAAACATTTTTTCTTAATTTACTGTAGTTGATCAACTGGGTAAGTATGGTGATATACTATTATTATGAATTTTTTACCCATTCACCTGTACTATCTTTCCTGGAAAGATCATGGCTTCATTTTTGGTAGCAGGTTGTAATTAAATATATTTTCTAAAAGTCCTGAAGCTTCTCCAGATCATTTAAAGTATCTCAAGTACTGGAATCAAAACCATCTCACCATCCTGTTTAAGATGTAATAACATTTTACAGGGTGTGAAAACAAAAAGCAACATTGTTATGTGAGCTGCATTTTCACACGTTGTTGCATGAACAGATCTCAACTTTATGCGTAGACAGAAAGTGTGAACGCACACTCATTTAAGTAAATTACTGTTATTATTCACAGTGTTGAACGTAAACAGCTTCACCTCATTATCTCTCCACACTAACCTACTGCTTCTGTGTTTACAGCCATTTACGAAGCGTCGTGTGAGGCGTACAAACACAAAGGAAACACGTCTGGCTTTTACTACATCGACGTGGATGGAAGCGGCCCCATCAAACCTCAGCTAATCTACTGCAACATGTCAGGTGAATCTCACGCAGCGAAGCCGAAGTGATTAAATCCCTTTAAACACTCCGTAATTGGGACTTTAATCCACAGCTTTTGATCCTTCACGCACCATGTCACACCCCGCGGAGGAAGTCAGCTGTGACACTCGCTGAAAAACACACTTTAGAAGAAGCCGACAGATCAACCTTTGAGCCCGTCTGTGTGACGTTCACTTGCACAAATAAAGTTTTCAAAGGCTTTTAAGGCCTGATGTCACAGAAGAAGCTTTTGAAGTTGAATGGCTCTTTAGAAAAGCATCACGTCACCTTTGATAGATCCTCACTTCTCCTTTGTTAAAGTCAATATGAAATCCAAATTGACTCTATTGACTTTCTTAATACACATTGCTAGACTTATTGCTAGACTTATTGTTTAAATTCTAAAAAGTATTTCTCTTGTATTTCTTCCTAACCTTCTCTAAAACTACTTTCCTTCTTCATCCAATAGTTCCCCATGGTTACATATATATACTGTATATATATTTTCTCATTCAGTATCCTATTTCACATCAGTGTTATTTTACATAATCAAACGGAGACAGAAACTAGGTCAAACAGAGCACATGTTGGAAGAAAACACAACAAAACAGGTCCATGAGGTGTGACAGTTGGCCCCCCTCCCCGAAGGCATGACCTCGTGCCACAGAGATAAGACTTAGGAGGAGATAAGACTTAGGAGGAGGATAAAGGAGTGGATGTGGGATGGTGACAGGGGATGGCAAAGGGCCGGCAGGAAGGCAGGAGGAGGTTCAGGAGGTGGCCGGATGACCTGGAGGAGGACGACCAACAGAGTGGTCCAACGGAGGGAGGATCCAGGGAGGAGACAGAAGAGACCAGGGTGGATCAGATGGAGGGAGGAGCCAGGCAGAAGACAGGAGGAGTCAGGGCGGACCAGACGGAGGGAGGAGCCAGGAAGGAGACAGAAGGGACCAGGGTGGATCAGATGGAGGGAGGAGCCAGGGAGAAGACAGGAGGAGCCAGGGCAGACCAGACGGAGGGAGGAGCCAGGGAGGAGACAAAAGAGACCAGGGTGGATCAGATGGAGGGAGGAGCCAGGGAGGAGACAGAAGAGACCAGGGTGGATCAGATGGAGGGAGGAGCCAGGGAGAAGACAGGAGGAGCCAGGGCGGACCCAGATCACAGCCATGATGCCGACCCACGGTGGAGCCGACGGAGGGAGGAGCCATGGTGGAGGAAGGGCTGACGGCTCCAGGGGTCTGACTGACAGCAGCGGAGCAGGTGGTGGTGGAGCCCGAGGCGGAGACGGAGAGCAGATTAGCCAGGGCGACGGGGAGGATCCGGAGGTCCAAGGCAGAGCAGATGGCGCCGGCGACCGAGGCGGAGACGGGGATCCGGAAGGCTGCGGTGGAGCCGGAGCGACAGAGGACTGAGGAGGAGCCGGAGGGAATGAGGAGCCTGACAGAACCGGAGGGACGGAGGGTTGAGGTGTAGCCGGAGGAGTGGAGTCCCAAAGCGGCGGATGGTCGACGACAGACAAAGGCAGAGCCGGAGGGACGGGGGAGCCCGGCGGAGCTGGTGTACTGACGGGCCACGGTGGAGATGAGGGAGCTAGGAGCCATGGTGGAGCCGCTGGGTCGAAGGGCCGAGGTGGAGTCCGGGACAGAGTGATGGTGGGCTGGGCTCTGGGTCTGGCTGTGTTCTGGATCGGGGGTAGACGCTCTCCAGACACCAGATGATTGCCTCCCTCCAGCACAGTCCGGTGGTGTCTGGGAGGTCGGTGAGCCGATGGTGATTAGCCCTGATCCAGAACAGTGAGTTCAGCGTTGCGTCGTCGAAAGCTGTTAAAACGGCGAGCTGGCTGAACTCAACAGCATAGTCCAAAAGGGGAAGGTCTTGATGGGCTAGGGCGATGAATAGGTCGGTGATATCCATAACTAAAAATAAAAACTGACAAAAACGGAAAACAAAATGAGGGGCCTTACTAATTCTTTGTGGTCCAGTATTCTGTCACGCTACTGCTGTTAGGGAGACGAAGACATGACGAAGATTATAACAACAAATCCTTTTAATGGTAATTCACACGAAGAAGAGGGTCTAACACACAGGGTAACATCAACAACACTGGTCAAAGGAAGACAGGACAGACTACACTTTAAATACGGGAGCAAATGAAGATAATTAACCAGACACACCTGAACCAAATGACATAATCAAACAGAGACAGAAACTAGGTCAAACAGAGCACATGGGGGACGAAAACGCAACAAAACAAGTCCATGAGGTGTGACAATACTGTTATAGTATTAATATTTGTTAATTTATTAATATTAATAAGAACAAATAAAGAAATTAATAATGATAGCACAAATTAAAAATAACGACAGGTCTTCGAATTGAATAAATTGCTTTTTAGTTTTTCAGGTAGGTCTAACATTAGGGTTAAGATATTTAACCATTTAATTTATTTATTTATTTATTTATTTATTTTACCAATTATCCAAATAATGTTTAGTCCTAGAGGCGACATCAGAAATGGATATTATATAATAGATGCTTTTTTTAATATTTTAGCAATTTAAAAATATTAAAAAAGGATTTTTTTACACGGCACCCTTGCTCTTGACAGACGGCACCCCGGTTGGGAAACACTGTGCTAAATGACTAAATGTAAATGTTATATTTTGAATTAGTTATTTTTGTATTTTCAGTTTCCATTTAAAGGGGTCATATGATGCGATTTCAAGTTTTCCTTTCACATCACAAACACATACCAGCTTCATCACTGTGTCTGTCACGCGACTCTGTTCCCCTTTCGGGCTCTGTCTTTACATTTATTTTGAAAGATGAAGCTCGCGATTATGGTAAGGGGCGTTACATTTCCGACGAGTGCTTGCGGTGTTCGGCCAATCACAATGCACTGGGTCAGCTGGCCAATCAGAACAGACTGCGCTTGTCGGAAGGAGGGACTTTGTAGAAAACTAAGCGTTTGAGAGAGGCGGGGCATAGAGGACCTACAATAATGTACAGTATTTGAAAAATAATGTGTTTTTTGAACATTAAAGCATGTCAACATATTCTGTTACACCAAATACACAAAATAATGATCTTTAAAAAAGCATCATATGACCCCTTTAAATTGTACCTAATGTAAGTATTATTGCTGTGTGTTTTAGTCATTTTTATTAATATATACTTTTGTATACATTATTACAGTATTTATTAATATTTTGAATTCGAAAATGGTTCTTTATAACTATTCTTTGAACCCAGGAACCGTTATTTTTATGATTATTTAGTATATATCACATGCTTAAGGTTTTTTTTTTTTTATGAATGTTCTATGACTTTTTGAAGGACAATTGACTGTTGCACAGGTGAAATCGACAGTGCTCTGAGCTAAAACATAGTGTGTCATTTTCGCCTTTTCATCGTTCAAATCCCTCTTTTCCCTGCAGATAAAGCATGGATGGTGATCCAACATAATAACATGGAGCTCACGAAATTAAAAGTGTCCTCTGGGATAGATCAGCATTTAGCCCACTTTAACTATTCTGCCGACGCAGAGCAGATCCAGGCGATAATTACCCAGGCGGAGTACTGCGAGCAGGAGCTCTCCTACCACTGCAAAAAGTCACGGCTCTTGAACACACCAGGTAAGCCCTTTTTATTAGGAATATCGATCGCCCCTCCCTATGAAAGGTCAGGCTTATTAAAACCTCGCTCCATCCGCAGACGCATGACGCTTAAGCAAACGACTCAAATTGATTGTTATGCTCTTGGTTACGGACAGCTCAGTTATTTCCCCGCTTTTTTTTTTCTGCATTAAATTAATTGAAAGTCACCTTTAGAGTGGATTAATTATGTGCATTTGCACCTTTAAAGAGCTTTTATCATGTTTGTTTGTTTGTTTGTGTGGGTTTGTCATGGGCGGTTTGGTTCGGTGTCTATCACAGGTCGAGGCGGGTGATAACAGTTCTCGTAGTCTCTCAAATAAACACGAAACATCCGCGCACATCGTAATTACATCCATTGGTTGTCACATTACCAGAGTTGTTGATGAGACGAGGAGAACAGTGTCAGGCGTAAATAAGAAATGTTGGAAATGTCAGATGAATAGTAATGAAAAGAACGATTAAACCTGGACAGATGCATGCGAGACTGATGGAAAATCACTCATGAGATCTCTTTAACATCTTAATGCTTTCTCTTAGACAGCAATGAGATTAAAAGCAGAGTAAATAGATACGTGTTCTGCTTCTCAGGTGTTTCGTATGAGAAAAAGACCTCAGTAATCTCACATATCATCTCAAAATGTCTCAAATTGTGCTCATATTTGTCAAGATCACAAAAATATCTCTTTATAAGCTCAAACTTTTCTCATCAAATTCAGGACCGGTTGATCTGAACTATTGACTCTTTTGTGTCTATCTTTATTTCTTTTGAGGAACTATAGAAACATCTCGCATCCTGCTTCTCAGGTGTTTCTCATGAGAAGATCCGAGTAATCTCACACATTATCTCAAAATGTCTCAAATTTTGTTCATATTTGCCAAGATCCCAGAGTCTGCAACAAAAAGTCAGCGATCTCAAACATTTCTCATCAAATACAATACATCAAATCAAATGACCTAAAATGTTGTTTTTTGTGTGTGTCTGTAGAAACATTATTTCCAGCTTCTCAGATGTTTCTCATGAGAAAAAGATCCCAGTAATTTTACACATCTTTTGGAGATCTCAGATTTGCCAAGATCCCCAAGTCTGGAGTCAAAAGCCAGAAATCTCTGAATTAACTCAAACATTTCTTTTGAGGAGCTTCAGTAGAAAAATCTCATGTCCTGCTTCTCAGATGTTTCTCATGAGGAGAAGACCCCAGGAGTCTCACTCATCGTCTTAAAATGTCTCAAATTGTGCTCAGATTTGCCAAGATCCCAAAGTCCACAACTAAAACTCAAAGAGCTTAATATGTACGCAAACATTTCTCATCAAATTCAGGATCAAATGATCAGAATTATTGACTCTTTTGTGTCTGTTCTATTTCTTTTGAGGAACTTTAGTAGAAACATCTCATTTTCTGCTTCTCAAATATTTCTCATGAGAAAAAGACATTAGTAATCTCACACATTATCTCAAAATGTCTCAAACTATACTCAGATCTACAAAGACCCCAAAGTCTACAACCATTATTTGTCTTTTTATTTCTTTTGATGAAACTTGGCATCTCATTTGCTGATTCTCGGTTGTTTCTCATGAGTAAAATAGCCCAGTAATCTCATTTCTAATCAAATTCAGGATCGAATGATTTCAATTATTGACTCAATTTGTGTCTGTTTTTTTTTTTTCTTTTGAGGAACTTCAGTAGAAACGTCAAATTTTTTGTTTCTCAGATGTTTCTCATGAGAAAAAGACTCCAGTAATCTCTAAATGTCTCAAAATGTGCTCAGATTTGCCCAGATCCCAAAGTGTGTAACCAGAACTCAGTATAAACTCAAATATTTCTCATTAAATTCAGGGTCAAATGATCTGAACTACTGACTCATTTGTGTCTGTTCTTAATTCTTTTGAGGAACTTCAGTAGAAACATCTCATTTACAGCTTCTCACAAGAAAAAGACCGTAGTAATCTCACACATCATCCCACAATGTCTCAAATTATGATCAGATTTGCCAAGACCTCAAAGTGTGCAACCAAAAACCAGAGATCATCAAATTTGGGGTCAAATGATGTGAACTATTGACTTGTTTGTGTCTATTTTAATTTATGTTCCGGAACTTTAGTAGAAACATCTCATTTTCTGCTTCTTAAATATTTCTCATAAGAAAAATACCTAATCTTACACATCATCTCAAAATGTCTCAAACTGTACTCAGATCTACATTTCTCATCAAATTCAGGGTCAAATGATCTGATCAACTGATTCATTGGTGTCTATTTTTTATTTCTGTTGCAAAATTGGTAATGGAAAAATTACTAAAAACTCAGTCGTATTAGTTATGAAAGCCTGTTTGTTTTCCATCATCTCAGTGTGATAGTGTAGCGCGGTTGCGTCAGTCTGATGATGAGCGCTGTGTGTGTGTGTGTGTGTGTGTGTGTGTGTGTGTGTGTGTGTGTGTGTGTGTGTTTTATTGCAGACAGCGCTCCGTTCAGCTGGTGGGTGGGCCGGTTGGGTGAGGCGCACATGTACTGGGGCGGCGCGGTGCCGGGCAGTCAGCAGTGCGCTTGTGGCCTGCAAGAGAACTGCGTGCATCCCGAACACTTCTGCAACTGTGACGCCGACAGCAAAGAGTGGTACGACACACACTCACATGACTGTCAGCAGCACGTCCAGCTCATATTACAACCCCAAACCACACTTGTTTAAAGAAAATGAAGCCTACTTTCAGGAACATTGAGATGTTTTTGTGCATTGTAGCATTGTTTTCATGGCAGTTGCAGACATTCAAACCCTCTGAATTCTTAAAACTGTAATGCATTGAGATGTGTTCGTCTTTCAAACAGTATGAATCAGTCTCATTTAAACTTCAGATGCAACAAACAGCATAAGGCTTGGTAGATTTGATTCATTTCTCAGAATCAGCTTAATCAAATGAATCAGTCTGATTCAGTGAATTGATTCAAATCTCTGATTTGACGATGCATTTTTAAATCCAAATTCAACAATGTCTGTTTAGTTGAACTGATCACTCTCTTAAAGGCACAATATGTAATTTTCGCCGCTGGAGGGCGCGTATTCAAAATAAACAAATAGACAAAG
>NW_015552601.1:772727-776890 GCF_001515605.1 Sinocyclocheilus anshuiensis | reverse complement strand
GGGCAGAAATCATGTTCATGGATGAGCTAATGATTTATTAACGTAGTAGAATGAAGCAGGGTGAGGCTGAAAGCCATCGAAGCGAAACGAGGCGCTGAACGAGTGCGACACGTGGCTCGAAAGCAGCGGAGCTTTTATTATGCCACAGTCGACCGCTTCCGCTCCTTCCGGTCGTGTGTATGTGGGGTAAAGCAGCGCTGTTTTATCATACTAGATATGTTTGAAAGTTCTGTTATAATGCTACTCTGTGCGGTCGTCACCGGTCTATTAAAACGCACAACATATTAAAGCGTATGTTTTCCATGTTTTCTACAAAACAAAACCGGAAATCGAGGGCTTATGACGTCATTGGCAGGCGACACAGTGACACTATAGACACGCTCCGTGTCACTAGTTAAAATTGCTTATTTCTCTGGATTTAAACATTCTTCGAAACATTTGGGATAATGTAAGTACACAAGTCAGCTAAATATATAACACTGTTCTAGTGGTTTTTGGATATTTTAATAAAAATATTTTACATATTGTGCCTTTAAGTCATTTAACAAAAATGCACAAACATTAAAATACATACTGAATATCATCAGAGGACCAAAAATATTGCAATATGCTTATGTATTAAATACTTTGTTTGACCCAGAACTTCTGTCCAGACACTTGGATTTTTTATTGAAATATTTTATTGATTTTATTAAAATCAAACAACAAATACCACCTTTTTATTTATTGCATACCATAATATAAGTTTTTACAGTTTTTGCTTCTGTTTTTAACTTATTTTTTCTTTATTGTGGGAATTGGAAAATGTGCAAAAACTACTGTCCAAACACTTTTTAAACATAAATTAAAATAGTTTATTGATTTTATTAAAATTAATTTATATAATTTAAAACAACAGATGCCACACAGATGCAATAAATAAATTAGGTTTTACAGTATTGCTTATCTTTTTAATTTAGCTTTTTTTCCACTTTAGGAATTGGAAAATGTTCTTGCAATGAAATAAATAAATAAAAAAGCAGTCAAAGGACTGAAAATATTGAATTATGTTTGTATTATATATTTCATATTTGACCCAGAAGGGAATTGGAAAATGTGATTGCAAATGTAAAAAAAAAAAAAAAAAAGGATCTTTTGATTTATGGGTGAAATTTCATCTGGACATGTTATCATCCATGTTCTTGACAGTATTGATGAGACTGACCTCTGAAGTGAAGTCGTGTTGTTCTCGTGTGTTCAGTCATGCTATTTTGATTTCTTTGACAGGTTGAATGACTCCGGGCTGCTGTCCCATAAAGAGCATTTGCCGGTGCGAGCGCTGGCTGTGGGTGACATCAACAGATCTGGTTCAGAAGCGGCCTACAGAGTGGGACCCCTGCAGTGTTACGGTGACAGTAAGTACCTCACTAATCACACTGTGAGCGCTTACTCTGTCATTCTGTCAAACCCACCACCGCTACATCAGCTCTGGCTGGATTGGCATTTCATGTGCTTAATGAAAACCACAGGCCAACTATATAAATACTGCTACTGTAAATGTTTTCTCCAGATAACTTCTGGAACGCTGCCTACTTCAACAAGGAGACGTCGTACCTGCACTTTCCCACGTTCCACGGGGAGCTGAGCGCCGATATCTCCTTCCTGTTTAAGACCAGCTCTTCATCGGGAGTGTTTCTGGAGAACCTGGGGATCAAAGACTTCATCCGGATCGAACTGAGCTGTAAGTGCGTTCAACCTTCCGGTTTATTCCTCTGAATCTCACAAAAACCTGCCAAGATGTTTCAGCATGAAATAAAAAGGAACCGTTTTTGTTTTTTGACGGACCATTAAGAATTTTGTTTTTCAAATAGTAATTAAGTACCCCCAAAGTCTTAAAAGAAAAGCTCATTCTTATTCATTTAATTTGGGAGTATATATATATATATATATATATATATATATATATATGCACAATATAAATTATATAAATATGAATACAATTATTATTAAAAGTAGTTTAATGACAATTAGAAGTTAATAATTGAATAAAATGTAATATATATATATATATATATATACAGTATATATATATATATATATATATTAGGGGTGTAACGGTACACGGGTCTTTCGGTTCGGTACGCATGTGTACCGAACATGTCGTTCCATTTTTTTCAAGAAATTCAGACAATAAATGCCAATGTTTTGGCGCTCTTTGATGAGGCGCGACAGCTCGCTGTATAAATGGCTCAGTTCTGACAGCAGGACGGTGCGCAAGTGAGCGTGATCATCCCTTCCTCTTTATTACTAGTTTTAACGCGAAATATACATTAATAAATAAATTTCACCGAACATCTCACCTCTCACATAATCGCTCAATTAGTGTTTCAACCGCGGACCTCATTAAAACAGCTTGTTAACAAAATGTCACGTAGCATTTCATTTACCTCAGGCAAGTCATCAGTGTCTACAGCTAGTGAAGTCTAGTGAAGAGCATTTTGCGAAATATTAGACTAAAAAAAAAAAAAAAAAGGATCTTTTGATTTATGGGTGAAATTTCATCTGGACATGTTATCATCCATGTTCTTGACAGTATTGATGAGACTGACCTCTGAAGTGAAGTCGTGTTGTTCTCGTGTGTTCAGTCATGCTATTTTGATTTCTTTGACAGGTTGAATGACTCCGGGCTGCTGTCCCATAAAGAGCATTTGCCGGTGCGAGCGCTGGCTGTGGGTGACATCAACAGATCTGGTTCAGAAGCGGCCTACAGAGTGGGACCCCTGCAGTGTTACGGTGACAGTAAGTACCTCACTAATCACACTGTGAGCGCTTACTCTGTCATTCTGTCAAACCCACCACCGCTACATCAGCTCTGGCTGGATTGGCATTTCATGTGCTTAATGAAAACCACAGGCCAACTATATAAATACTGCTACTGTAAATGTTTTCTCCAGATAACTTCTGGAACGCTGCCTACTTCAACAAGGAGACGTCGTACCTGCACTTTCCCACGTTCCACGGGGAGCTGAGCGCCGATATCTCCTTCCTGTTTAAGACCAGCTCTTCATCGGGAGTGTTTCTGGAGAACCTGGGGATCAAAGACTTCATCCGGATCGAACTGAGCTGTAAGTGCGTTCAACCTTCCGGTTTATTCCTCTGAATCTCACAAAAACCTGCCAAGATGTTTCAGCATGAAATAAAAAGGAACCGTTTTTGTTTTTTGACGGACCATTAAGAATTTTGTTTTTCAAATAGTAATTAAGTACCCCCAAAGTCTTAAAAAATGTCACGTAGCATTTCATTTACCTCAGGCAAGTCATCAGTGTCTACAGCTAGTGAAGTCTAGTGAAGAGCATTTTGCGAAATATTAGACTAAAGACTCTATTTTACTTTACCTGTTAGTGATGTCTTAATTATTTCATGTATGTTTAAATAAATATTTTATAAAAACAAGTTATGACAGCCACTCTGTAAATTATTATATTTCAACAACAAATAGAAATTGTATAATTTAGAAGTTATTTTAAAAACAATTTACATGTTTGCATACATTTTTTTAATTTGAGTGTTGATTATTGTAGTTAAAAATAAATAGTAATTGAATATAAGTTTGGGCTCTGTTGTTAATTGTAACCTTATAGTAATGTAAAAGGGCTCCCTTTAGTTTAAAGCAGAAGCTGACGTAGACTTTTATCCCTAAGGAAATTTTAATTATAATTTAATTTATTTTCAAAAAGAGCAATTTGTTCAGTAAACCATTGTTTAATAAAAAAAAAAAAAAAAGCAATTTATGTTTAGTTGTTTCCTGCTGCTGTACCGAAACCATACCAAACCGTGACGTCAAAACCGAGGTATATATATATGTTAGGGCTGGTAATCAATTAAAAATTTTTTATCTAATTAATGTGGCGATTAATTAATCTAATTAATCGCAAATTAATCGGACATCAAATTTGGCTGACAAATTGCTCCCAAAAGATAATTTTAAGTCATTGTTGTGTAAAGCCTCAAACAGACATTACAAAAAGTAGCTTCAGCAAGAAATATTTTCACAACTGATCCTGAGATTGCTTCGTCGAGGTAGTTGAGAATGCGAATGCTCTGTTCTCTCAAGGGAACAAGGGGTACCTCCGCAACTTACGTGAAGACACGGGGCAACAGGGACAGCCCGGAGGGCAGGACCT
>NW_015552601.1:763093-766722 GCF_001515605.1 Sinocyclocheilus anshuiensis | reverse complement strand
CTGCACTTTATTTGTACCATTTTGTTTTATTAGTTTATTTATTAGAATTTGAAAGATAATAACAACATTGATTGATTAGTGAGATCTGATTTTAGTCCTTGAAACCCAAAAAAGTAGTGCAAGTCCTTGAAAGTCCTGGAATTTTATTTTGCAGTATCTGTACGAACCTGTTTTTATACAGTCTATGGTACGAACCCTGTTTAAGTTACCAGTTCTTGGACCATTTTAATGTTTTTGTTGTTGTTATTTGAACTGAACTGTAGTTTTCTTTAGTAAACTGCCTTTGTATATTTCCTATTTTATATTAATTTCCTAGTATTTAATTTACCATTATTTCTTGTGAACAAAACAATTTCAGAAATTTCATGTTTTAGATTGTAGGTCATCTTGGACATGTCAAGCTAACCAGCTAAACTTGATATCAAAAGCATCCTAAATGTTACATGTGTTTGCACCATATTGTAGTGAGTAAACTTTCTTGGTATTGCTGTTTCAAATATCCCACCATAATCTGTAGTCTGAGCCTGTCAAGGGCTAATGGTAATAGCAGATACGTTACTAGTTAGTTTATTTTTTTGTTTGCCAAATAACCCTGTCTATGTGTCCGCCCCCGCAACCCCCAACCCCCAGAAAAAAGTTCAGGCTCAGGATTTTTTTTTTTGCTTTAAGCCCTGTGAATCAGTTCTTATTTCTAAAAATGTTTTTTTTTATGTTTTAATTTGCTTTACTAAGTGATCTGATGCACCATTTTCACCTGCTGGAGCAGAAAACGGGTGAAAAAAACCCACAGGTGCACACAGGAGGAGGAACCGAGACATTTTTAGAGAGCAGAAGATCACAGAAACCAGTGCAACTGCATAACAAAATGCTAAAAATCACCCAGAACCCAAACATGCACAAAAACCACTTTCATTTCCTCTGAAAATGTCAAATCTAGTTCAGCTGCTGTTAGATGAGCTCTATCTGTCTCCCGCAGTTCATCCGAACCCTATAAAAGCCCTCGTCCTGTGGGTGTGTGAGTTTTATTATACCCCTCTGCCACACGCTCGCTGTCTGTTGCGCGAGTGTTTAACTGCATGAAAGAGCTGTTAAATTCCTGCCGTAATGGCCTCATGTGATGGATGAGAATAGAGTATGTGAAGACCTTACAGCGCCCGAGCGCTTGTTCCTTTATAATGACAAATCCTCCGGCTGGAAGAGCTCAATTAACCTCTCATTATATGCTGACGGAGTCGGGCGCCTGGCGAGGCCGCTCATGTAGGACGTGAACTCACAGGAAGTTCCTCTCAAAGCCACGGGCGAGAATAAACAGTGGCGTCTGAGATCTGAGCTGGAAGAGTTCGGTCAGAAACGGTGATTTAATTGCCGTCACGTCGATCCAAATCAGCGTGACTTTACTTCCTTCATGTAGCAAAAAAAATTTGTTTTTTTATACCAGGAAAATACTCAGACGTGGATTGAGAATGTGTTTTAAATTCTAGTTCAGGTCCTGAGTTTGAATTGAGGTTGCAAACAGGATACAGAATTTACATGTGAATTTAAATGCAAAGAAGGATAATTTAAATGAACTGAAATAACTGTAATTTGTAACAAAATTGCCAAGATAAACTTTGAATGTTGACTTCACAAAGACTTGTTTGATAGATAGATAGATAGATAGATAGATAGATAGGATAGATAGATAGATAGATAGATAGATAGATAGATAGATAGATAGATAGATAGATAGATAGATATTTTGAATTGGATTTTATTTTTATATTTTCAGTTTTCATTGTAACTGTAAAAAATTTTTATGATTTGCTTACACATAATTCATATTTGTACTATTTCTATGTTTATATTTCAGTATTTATTTTTTTCATTTTATACTATTATAGTTTTTAATCAATATTTCAAAATAGGAATATTTCATTTTTATATTTTTTTTATTTCTAATGTTACATTTTTATATCAGTGTTTTTAGCATTATTTATATACTATTATAGTATTTATTAATATTTTGATAGATAGATAGAATAGAATGATAAATCCATAGATAGATAATAAGTACGGTTCAAACATTTGGGGTCAGTAAGATGTTTTTAAATACAGTAAAATCATAAATATTGTAAAATATTATTCCAATTTAAAATAGCTGTGTGACTATCTATGTGCATATCTGTTAAAGTGTAATTTATTCCTGTGATCAAAACTTAATTTTCAGCACCATTACTCCAGTCTTCAGTGTCACATGATCCTTCAGAAATCATTCTAATATGCTGCTCAAGAAACTTTTCTGATTATTATCAATGTTGAAAACGGGTGATATTTTTTTGTGGAAACTCTGATGCATTTTAATTTTCAGGATGCTTTGATGAATAGAACGTTCAAAAGAACAGCATTTATTTGAAACAGAAATCTTTTGTAACATTATAAATGTCTTCACTGTACTTTTTGATTAATTTAATGTGTCCTTGATGTATAGAAGTATTAATTTCTTTAAAAAGTGCTGGAGTACTGTCATTATGCTGCCATTTATAAAGCTTGATAAAGTCAGTCCACGTTCATTATATGAGAAAGAGCAGCATGAACATTCTGCTAAACATCTCCATTTGTGTTCCGCAGAAGAATGGAAGTCTATATAAGACATGAATGAGTAAACGATGGCAGAATATTGATTTCAGGCTGATCTTGTTTAATAATGACTCCAGCAGCTCTGCATGCGTTCACTGCTCTTCACCCTGAGCTCAGCTGTGCTGGGAATGATGAGCAGCTCGTAGCACTTCATCAGCGTTTTTCTGTCATTAGAGAAGTGCTTCATGACAGAAGGAGCCGCAGGAGCTCTTCATTCAGAAATCCCGCAGATGGAGTGGCGGGAGCCTGAAGATGCGCTGCTTCTTCAACATATGTGAAGACTGAGTAAGAAACTGAGACGTGTGAACCAGATTTAGGTAGTTTTTGTTTTTGAAGTTGTAAATTATTAACTCTTTCCCCGCCAAACACGGAATTTTTCCGGGTTTCCACGTTCTCACTGTTATACGCTAGGGGGCACTATTACGCATCTCCTTAATGAGTCTAGAACATGCCGATCAAAAACACAGGCGAGGAAGACGCAGCAGCGATCGATCTCATAAGTATGCATATGCATATGAAAAATAATGCGATCATCAACAATAAACAGCATATAAATGAAAACTGCCTATGTTACCGAGTGAAATGTGGATCCAGGAAGTAGTAAAGGACTGTGCAAGCTATAGGAGTGCTGATGGAAGCCATCTACTGCATCTTTGTTTTGATCATCTTACTGAATATGATCCAGATGTTGTGTTTGATAAAAAATGCGACTTTCTCAGGTTTTTGCTCAGAATGTTGCTGTTGATAAAAAAAAAAAAAGAATGCTTGAAGCTAGAATAAAATGGAACAAACAAAATATTCTGAGGGCCATGAAATTTTAGTGAAAGTCATCAAAAATGCTGTTGGTGGCTGGCAAACTTTTTCAAAATAGCTGGCGGGGAAAGAGTTAAGGTTATTGGAGTGTGTTTTAAAAGAAAACTATTTCAGCTTTTCAACTTCAAAATTACTTGACGTTTCATTGTAATAAAAAACATGTCCTGCTCAAAATAAATAAATTAAATTCAAAATTTAAA
>NW_015552601.1:747204-763008 GCF_001515605.1 Sinocyclocheilus anshuiensis | reverse complement strand
TAAGGGCTATTTTGCTTAAAATATTTTAAAAACTTATTTTTAAATTATTATATATTTTTTTAATTTCAAAACATTTTCTGTCTTTTATTTTTAGATTTTGTTATTTGAGTGTTATTTTAATATTAATTGTAGTAGATGTATAGTATATACTATTTATAAATATTTTTAAATTAGCTTTAATTTTAATATATTCACTTTTCATTCTAATTTTAAAGTATTAGTAAGATTTTTACAAATATTTAATATTTTTATTTTTTTCTATTTTTATTTCACTGTTATTTAAGTATTGATGATATTCTGTTATATTTACTTATATTCTGAATTACTTTTTAAATTTCCAGTTTTAATTTTTTAATTAAAAGAATTCAATTGTTTTTTTTTTAATTGTTTTTTAAATTTTAGTAAGATTTAGTTTACAAACTTTTAATATTTTTATTATGTCTATTTTTATATCAGTGTTATTTTACCATTATATTTATACTATTCAAGTATTTATTAATATTTTGTATTAGCTTTTTTTATATAATTTCAGTTTTAATTTTACATTTTTAGAAATATTTTTTTCTTTCAAATATTTAATATTTTTATTATTTATATTTTTAGATCAGCGGTATTTTAGAATTATTCATATGCTATTATAGTGCTTATGCATATGTTTAATTAGTTTTTATATTTGTGTTTTCAGTTTTAATTTTAATTCTCTAGATTTTTACAGTTTCTGAAGAAAACGTGAGTTGCTATGTGGTTGCTGGTCAATAAAGGCTGCTTAATAAAAAGGGCTCCCGAACAAGTCTGTGATCTTCTGAATGAATGTATTGAATGTAGAAGTAGCTCAGATCCTTTGATGAAGGATTCGATGAGTTCATATTGAGTTCATATTTTCCTCAGCAGAAACATCTGGTTCCTCAGAGAAGCAGTTAAGATCTTAAAGAGATTTGGTGCGAGATTTCTCTCTCCTGCAGGTTTTTAGTTCTATAGATGATGCTGTTCATCAGCATGATGCTCTTCTCCTGTTTAGAGCAGCTGAATGGATCTGTCAGCTGTTTTCTCACTCATTTCATTATCATTAGAAGTTGTTTTAGACGTTCTCCTGGTGTTTTTCTCAAACCATCAAACATCATCTGCCACACAACAGATTTCACTGGAATGCATCTCATTTCTCATTTCTCTTCAACAGTTGCGTCTTATTAACTGGATCCGAACATCAGCCAAATATCAGTCTGAACATCCATCAAACGTGTTTGTGTTTCCAGCTCCGACTCGAGTGCTCTTCTCGTTCGACGTGGGGAACGGTCCTCTGGAGGTGAAGGCGGAGATGCCGGCGGCTCTCAACGACGAGCGCTGGCATCACGTGAGAGCCGAGAGGAACGTAAAGGAGGCCTCACTGTATGTGGACCATCATCCCGGCGTCGTTCAGAAAGCCCCCGCTGACGGACACATTCATCTGCAGCTCAACAGCCAGCTGTTTGTAGGTAGGAGAGCATTTCACAGATCAATGATGTCTGTTCATCCTCAGAAGTCACAGCGCTGATATCATGCTTTGGATGGGCATTATTTGTGACCCTGGACCACAAAACCAGTTATAAGGGTCAGTTTTTCGAAATTGAGATGTATACATCATCTGAAAGCTGAATAAAGAAGCTTAGGTTTGTTAGGATCAGACAATATTTGGCCGAGATACAACTATTTGAAAATCTGGAATCTGAGGGTGCAAAAAAAATCTAAATACTGAGAAAATCATCTTTAAAGTTCTTCAAATGAAGTTCTTAGCGATGCATATTACTAATCAAAAATTAAGTTTTAATATATTTACAGTAGGAAATTTACAAAATATCTTCATGGAACATGATCTTTACTTAATATCCTAATGATTTTTGGCATAAAAGAAAAATGTATAATTTTGACCCATACAATGTATTGTTGGCTATTGCTACAAATATACCCCAGCGACTTAAGACTGCTTTTGTGCTCCAGGGTCACATTTGTCCCTTTTGTGTGAATCTCACGAAGAAGAACTGTGTCATATATCATTCCAAAATCAAATAATCAAATAGGACATTTTGCTTAAAAATATTTTACACAAATAAAAAATAAAACATTTTACTAAATACAAATAAAAAAGGAAAATTTGCTTTCAAATATTCTATACTTTTTTATTATTTTTTCCTTTTTTAATATTTTTTATTTCTAATTCAGTTTTATTGTAGTATTATTTATATACTAATATAACTATATAACAGCTTTCAAAGATCTTATATTTTTATATGTCTATTTTAGTTTTTTTTACTATTATAGTATTTATTAATTTATTACGATTAAAGGGGAAATTTTGCTTAGAAATATTTTATATTTTTATTTCTAATTAATATTTTTATGTTTCAATTTCAGTGTTATTTTAGTATTATTTATGTACTATTATAGTATTTAACAGTATTTAGAATTTTTTGTTTTAATCATGTTGTGCTTTTGTCATTTTTATGAGTGTTTGTGTTTTTAATATTTACTTAATTTATTTTATTCCAGCTGTACTTTTTAGGTTTGTTTTTCATCTAATATTTATGTTTTATTTTAGCTTTATTTCAATTACCAAATTAGTTTTACTTTTAGTTAAAAATAAAACTACTGTTATATATATTATATTATTTTGTCTTTACATATTTTAAAACTATAAAGTATTTGCATTTTGTTATTATTTTAATGACAATTAACCACATCATTATTATTATTATTATTATTTAATAAAGTTATTCATACATCACTGTATTTGTTATATTGCCTTTGTGATTATTTTTTAAAATACAGTATTTAGAATAATTAAAAAATAATGATAATTATAACATCCAGATGCATCATAACTCATAATATGAACATTTGGAAGTAAAAGTCCTGAAAATAATGTTTAAAAAAAAGGTTTAAAAAATGGTCTTTATGCAAAATGGGGTTTTTTTCCTTGTCCTTTTGGTTTTGGGGGGTGAAATCTGAGACAAGTTCTGAGCAGGTTTCATGAGATTCAGTCCCGGTGTGAATCTGAAGGGCTGAAACAGGCTGTGATGCTGTGACTCTCAATGCCAGTGCTTTCTGTGAAGCTGAAGATCTGTTGACCTTGACCGAGCAGCTGGCAAATCTGAAAGGTGTCTGTGTGTTGGAGGAATTCAGCGCGAATGAATTGAAGTTTTCCTGTAAGTGTTGGCAAAGTAGTGTGATTATAGTTCAATCTTTACAGCTCCATCTGCAGCAATTGGATTGGCGGTTCCCATGACTGTTCAAATGCGGCCGTCTGCTCATCTAGCCATGAAGAACTCCATTTCAGCCCATTTATAATGCAGGTCTGAGGTCTTCTGGGTAAAACAGATCAGTCATTCGACTCCAGGAGACGCTCTCAGTATTGCAGATATTCTGTTCAGCTCATAACATGAGAAAGAAAGTCATTTTTTATCAAGTTATCAGCTTTGATAGGCTGCTGCAGACTCGAATGAGGCTCACAGGTCACTCTTTCAGAGACTTCATGGAGATCTCAGTTATTATTTCCACTAAAATATCACGTTCATCACAGATGTTTCTTCAACAGTTCTTTAGGAGAAATACAAATAAACACACATGCGTCAATAGATGTCATCCGGTACAGTATAGAGCTGTAAAACTAATGTAGAATTATTGATTTTTTTAAATAGTTAACGATTTGCATTTTGATATTATTTTAATTACTTTAATACTTTAATAGTTCTAGTATTAATTAACAGTATCAACACTGTTCTATTTTAAGTTATGTATATATATTTTGGCCTATTTTAATAGTTTTAGTTGAACAGTTTTAGTTTTAATTAACGATGACACTTTTCTGTTTTAAATTATTATTATTATTTGCATATTTTAGTACCATTAAGTTTATTTGGTTGTTTGTTTGTTTGTTTTGATATTATTTTGATTAATTTAATAGTTTTAGATTTAGTTAACAATAACAACATTGTTCAATTTTAGATTATTTATGTATTTGTTTTGCATATTTTTGGACCACTAAGAATTTTTTTATTTTATTATTATTGTTATTATTATTGTATTATTATAATTTTTTTCATTTTGTTAAAATTTTTTTTTTTGCAGTTTGTTATTAATTAATTAATTTAATAGTTTTAGTTTTATTAACAATAACAACATTGTTCTGTTTTAATTTATTAATATATATTTTCGACCTATTTTAGGACCATTAAGATATTTTTTTACATTTATTTATTTATTTATTATTGCATTTTGCATTTTGATATTATTTTAATTAATTTAATAGTTTTAGTTTTCTATTATACTTTTTTTTTGTGCATATTTTAGGATCATTAAGGGGTTTTTTTTTGCATATTAATGACAATTAACCACAATTACAATCACAAACTGTAAGTGAATTATAAGTGTATTATAGTATTTTTTTACAGTACTGAGAGTAATTATTAATAATTGGAGACATTAAGATCTCATATAAATACTTAAGAGGGAGACTTAAACAAAACTTTCCATTTGCTCTGATTTCTGTCCAAGCGAAAAATCGGACAAAATAAAGAAACATAATAGTCATCTGTTTCCTGTAGAGTTGGTAACACGTTTGCATTTGTCTCCTGTTTCATCACTTGCATGTCAAAACTTTTAACAGTTTTAACAGCATTTCCAACTTTCGGTTGAGCATTTCACAGATGATTATATGGCACAGCTGGCACAGCGACGTGTTCGCTCAAACGAATTAGCGCTAAACCGCTGAACACTAATATATGCAGAGCGCATTATTTCTGTATTTATAGCTCGTCGTCTGCAGGAACAGAATGCAAAAAAACGCAGTATTCTTCCCAAAGCAATTACCATATAAAGGCTGTGAAAGACTGACAGATTCAGTACATTAGAGGAGGGAAAAGGGTCAACGTTTTGAACAAAACCACCCACCATGACTCAAACCCTTGACAACATGCGAGAAGGTTACGCTGTCTGTGCGATAAAAGACGTCTTTTCCTTTCAGAACTTTGCTGTCATTTAATGGCTTTTGTGCTTTTCTCCGAGTCTGGACAGCTGTGTGTTTTCAGAGTAAACTGTGCTTGCCAGGGGCGCCTTAAGATAACCAAAGGCCCCTGGGCTACAGCGTTACAGTAGGCCCCCCGACCCCAGAAAACCTTTTTTTTTTTTCTTTTTTTTAAGCTTCCTAACAATCATTTGTCAAATTTTGTTTTTTGTCTTGTTAATATGCCAGTTAACATTCGCAACACTGTTCTGCATAAAATGTGAATATAAGCGAATATGCAAATTCACTCTTTGCCACAAGGTGGCGCTTGTGGAACAGCAGAATTATATAGCCGTTACATAAAGTAAACACTACGTTATTACGGGCAGGGTGCGATTTGCCGGGGGGAACGGGGGGATTTCCCCCCCTCTGGTCTACACATCCCTGCCTCTGCTGAATTATTTTTATCTCCGGTGGGGATAAAAAACATCCTGCAAACAGCGCCAAAGTCCAGATCTGAATTAAATGATTCGCGATATGCGCTTTGAAGTCCAGATCTGAATCAAATTATTCGCAATACGTGCTTTGAAGTCCCGATCTGAATCAAATGATTCGCAATACGTGCTTTGAAGTCCCGATCTGAATCAAATGATTCACGATATGCACTTTGAAGTCCCGATCTGAATCAAATGATTCACAATATGCGCTTTGAAGTCCAGATCTGAATCAAATGATTCGCGATACGCACTTTGAATTCCCAATCTGAATCAAATGATTCGTGATACGCGCTTTGAAGTCTCAATCTGAATCAAATGATTCGTGATACGCGATCCAATTGGAGTGCTTTGAAACAGTTAATCATTTTGCGACGCAAAGGTTTAACTGATTCGGAGTTTCAAAAAGCTCCGTTGATACTGTAAATGTTCTTTGCTCACTTTCCTATATAATTTATTCGTTGTTTGAATAACCATTGAAATTAAATAATTAATCGGCCTAATGTTTTTTTTCAATTGTGATCACGTTAAATAGCCTACCTTTTCAGTCGTATTAAAAACATTTCGTGACATGACACACATTATCTGGTACTTGCCTAAAAAGACGGGTTTATGATGTGCTTTGTTAACAGATTACACTAACATTATACTTTAAAGCCTTGCTCTGAAAAAAAATGTTTTCAAAATCATCCCCGCCACCCCCAAGTTGAGTTTGTTTACAGAACGCTGTTGTCACTGCTGCAAACTCCTATATAAATAATTATTCAAAAAATATAATTTCCCTGCAGCCAGTGGGCCCCCTTTCCAGTGTAGGCCCCTGGGCTTCAGCCCCTTGAAGCCCGTGCATTAATGCGCCCCTGGTGCTTGCGTCTTCAGGAGGAACGGCGTCCAGACAGAAGGGCTTCCTGGGCTGCATTCGCTCGCTGAAGCTGAACGGGAAGACTCTGGATCTGGAGGAGCGGGCGGAGATCACGCCTGGAGTGACGCCCGGATGTCCCGGACACTGCAGCAGCTACGGCGGCCTGTGCCAGAATCACGGCAGCTGTGTGGAGGATCACAGCGGCTTCACCTGCGACTGCAGCCTCTCGCCCTTCACCGGCACCTTCTGCCATAAAGGTACTGAAGCTCATCAGGGTCACCCTAAAAACAGGGCTGGACAGTGCATTGATACCAGTATTCATAAAAATAAATGCCTTTACAATATTGATAATGACAATAATAGCATCATCTCCACAGCTGCACTTCATGAGCGTTTCCCTATTTTATTTGATAAACAAAATACACTATGTAAAATAAATATGTTATAAATTATTTTGCTTTAATATGTTTTTATTTATTTAAACTTATTTATTTCATTTAGTTTCAGAAGCAACATTCCAAATTTTTGGTTGTAATTTTAAGTTAATTTAATATTTAAATTTTATTTCATTTCAATTACCCAAAATGTTAATAGTTTTAGTTAGTTAGCAATAACTACACTGTTCTCTTTGGTTCCTTGCTAAATGTGGTTCCTTGTTGTTGTTGTTGTCTTGTTTGTTTGTTTTTTGCCCTTAAACATAAATTTAAATAAATAAATAAATATCAGTCATCTATCTATCTATCTATCTATCTATCTATCTGTCTGTCTGTCTGTCTGTCTGTCTGTCTGTGTCTGTCTGTCTATCTACAAAAATTATAATAAACTACATCTCCAGAGCCGCACTTTACGAGCATGTAATTTGGTAAAAGCTAAGGTACAATACACAAACAAAATATTCACATTGATATTTTACAAAAAAAAAATAGACATTTTGCTAACAAATGTCTTTTATTTTCGTGTTTAGTATTATTTATATACTATTATAGTATTTATTCATATTTTTTATCATCTTTTATATTTTCATTTTTGTTTTACTTTAAATTTTAGTCATTTTATTTGATTTAGTCATTTTATTACTTTTTTTATATATTTACTTTTATTTTTATTTCTTTTAGTAATTTCACTTCAACTTATTTCAGTTAGTTCCCAAATCAACAGTTCTAATTTTCACTTAAGTTTACATTTTTCATCACATTTTATTTCGTTTTATTTTATTTTACAAAAATGACTTTTAATAGTTCTCCAGATCTGCACTTCGTGAGCATTTTACAGTTTAATTTGCTAAAAACTGCAGTAAATCATAAAATTTACTGACACCCAAAAGTCTTGGCTTGACTTGAAGAAATTATGACGGGAATATCTTACTATACTATTGTATAGTACTTTATTTTGACACAAAAAAATATTGTGTAATATAAAAATATTTTGTTGTATATTGCTATATTTATTGCTATATTTTCATTTGCTTGCATTTTAAAAGATTGATTAAATTGTTAAAGTTTTATGAATTCACTTCATTAGGCACCATTTTTGGATGATGAATTTTATTAAAGGGGTCCTATTATGCTCTTTTACAAAGTCTTGATTCTGAGCAGGGGAAATCCGTTGAAGTTTACTTCACTTCGGAATATTCATTTACAGATTTGCGCTGCGCCGCTGCCTGCAGCGTCTTCACACACAAACGAAACTTACTAGAGAAGCGTGAAGTGGGACATAATATATCTCTGTAAATAAATACAATTTAAATTCACGTCTTGCACACTTAAATGCCCTTTGTATGGAACATATACGCTCCCTTCGAACTGGAATCATGGAGGAATATCCGGTAATGTCCACTTCGCAGGGCACTTACAGTCAAATATAACAAACGTATGAAGCAATAAGAGAAACATATAAAATGTGCAGAGCGGGGGTACGCGAGGACTGGAATTGAGAACCGCTGATCTAGACGTGCCAGAAATTTTACACTACAGCACAGCAGCTCTTCTTGGTTTTCTCTGATGCACTAACTCTGCAGCAGCACTTCTTCTTCGTCGTCTCGTCTGATGCGCTCACTCAACCAAGCGTTCTAACCACAACCTCGCCCCTCCCCACCCCCCAACCATTCGAATTTCTGTAGGCGGGAATTATTTGTAATGAAATTCTAATGAGCCGCTTTGTGATAGCACAAAGCCCGGAAACTAAACGCTGTAGTCCAAACGAGCCGTTCGCTGTAGTTATTGAAAAGGACTAAATATCTCCCTTTGGAGTGGACTTTGAGATTTGTAACTTTCTAGATCTTTTTAATGCCCAAACATACACACTACACACTGACTAAAATTTAAAAAGTGAAAAAGCATAATAGGACGCCTTTAAATCATTTAAACGCAGTTGTGTTAAAACACAGAATCCATAAAAAAAATCTAATGGATTTCATGGGGCCATTATCTTATTCTGTGGTCTAACAAACATGTAAAATGTATTTATGATGCAGAAAAAAAATATTTGAGAATATTTTTGTCCAAAAAAATAAGTCAATATGACACAATGATCTTACACCAGCTTATGATAGTTATGCATATCCATTATCCTAATCCCAGTGCGTTTAATCTCTCTTTCAGACGTTTCTGCCTTCTTCAAACCTGGAACGTCAGTCACGTACACGTTCAAAGAGCCGTACAAGCTGAACAGGAACATCAGCGCTCAGTCGTCCTCCATCTACTCAGATTTAACGCTGAGAGGAGAGAACGTTTCGCTGAGCTTCAGGACGAGCCAAGCGCCGGCGCTGCTGCTTTACATCAGCTCATACTACAGAGAGTTCCTCGCCGTCCTGCTCAACAGAAACGGTCTGAAACGCTCTGATTCTCCTCTCTAAGCACATTCAGGTGGATTAGCTTGAGTCTGGGGAATCTCTGAACACACCAGCCGCACTAAATTACTTCCTATATTGTCTGAAATCCGGCAAGAGAGAGGGTAAGCCGTGAAAGAAATGGCCTGTTGCGTGCCGGCGGGGGATATATTCCCTCGTGAGACTGCCATGCATTCATGAGCGCGTGTAAACATGCGTCTGTGATCTCACACGCCACAAAAGCCGATTCTCAGAGCTACATTTTCTCAGAAGCTCTCGTAATTTAAAAAGTTGCTCGACTTTCATCCAAAACAGCAGCCTGACATCAGAGACACGTCTTCTCACGGTTTCCTGCGCTGTAAATCTGCCACTGCAAGGGAAATTATATTTTAGTCAAGTTGCACGTTTGCAAAATTAAATGTGATGAGAAACTGGCTGAGAGCCATGAAATAATGCAATAAACATACGAGATCTCTTTCTATTGCTCTTTTACACAAATCATACAGTGTAGGATGATTAAAAGATTCTTTTGAGACAGTTCTTTTAATGAATCGTGCAAAAAAGACTTTTGATCTGAATCACTGTTCTTATCAAACGTGAGGCAATAAATATTTTTAGCCACAAAATAATGCAAAGACAGTAAAAATACTGTCAAGAGTTAACAGTTGACACTTTTGAGCCAATTCTTTTAACGAATCATGCAAAATGATACATGACCTTTGATTTGAATCACTGTGTCCTGACCAAACGTGATGCAATAAAATGTTTTCTAATGTAAAATTCTATTTTACATGAAAACAAAAACTAAATTACAAAAGATTAAACTAAAATGTAAATGAAAATACAAAAATTAAACCTCAGTCAAAATATTAATAAATATTATTATAGTATATCAATAATACTAAAATATTTGTGAGTTTGCAGACTTGAATGTGATGAGATAAACAGGCTGCAAGCAACGAAATATTGCAGTAAACTTACAAGATATCTTTCTGTTGTGTCTTCTTTGCAGATCATGCAATGTAGTTTGATTAAAATATTCTTTTAACGCTTCATGCAAAAAGATTCATGAAGTTTGATTTCAATCAGTCTTAAACAAGCATGGTGCAATAAAACATTCTTCTCCGTTTAAAAACTATATTTTAGCCGCAAAATAATGCAAAGACCGTAAAAATACAAGACATCTTTCTATTGCATCTTTGCAAAACATCTTTACAACATGACAAGTTGACTCTTGTGAGCCAATTCTTTTAATGAATCATGCAAAAACACTCATGAAGTTTTATTTGAATCACTGTGCCCACTGTGATGCAATAAAAACCTTTTCATGGAAATCTGCATATTTGTCCCAATGTTATGCTTTAATTGTACCAATGTTATGCTTTAATTGTACCTAGACAAATATTAATTGTTGCTGGAAATGTATTGCATCATGTCTGGTTGGAACCAAAGTTGGTATTCTTAACTAAATCTAAAACTATTAAAAATTGTTGAAATAGAGCTGTAATGAACGAAAACATACATAGTAGATGAAAAACAAAAAGTAAAAAATCTTAAATGAAAATTAGGGATATTACCTTGCAGACTAACTGAAAATAAAAATTAAAAAACGACAATAAACTAAAGCTAAATAGAAATATTTAAAAGAACACTAAAAATAATAAAACTGACAAATCTGCATAACAAAATTACAAAACCTTAAAACTAACATACACACACACACACAAAAGCTCAACAAGTATCCATGCATTACACTGTGTTCTAACTTATTTTAGAATTATTTACATTCTATAATAATAAAAATAACAACAATAACACATTTAGAATTATTTATATTCTACAATAATAATAATTTATATATACATATATATAAATTATTATTATTGTAGAATATAAATAATTCTAAATGTGTTATTGTTGTTATTTTTATTATTATAGAATGTAAATAATTCTAAAATAAGTTAGAACACAGTGTAATGCATGGATACTTGTTGAGCTTTTTGGAATGGATGTTCATATAAAGTAACAGTGCATAACCAAACATCAAAGTATGTTACCCAATATAGTCTTGTTTTATTTAGCATGCTGTTAAGGCCAATTATCATGGCGTCCCACGCTGCCGCAGCAGCAGAATTCAGTAGGAATCTGTGGATCTGGCTCGTCATGACACACTGGGTTTGCACAGAGAGGAAACAGCAGACAGCGTGTGGCGTTAATACCTGCTAGTGCAATTAAGCAGAAAATCCAGAACCCCAGAGGCTGCTCTGACAGCTTCCTGTTCCTGTTGCATGAAGTTATTTATTTCTCACTGTCCATATGCATTAATTAACAGGACAGTTCACCTAAAAATTGCAAGCAAAAGCCAACTGATCCGTTAGTGCAGAACCAAACATGCAAGCAGCCACTTAGCATCATATTATGTTTGCCACGTGCAAAACGCACTTATTTTTACTTGACAACATGTTAAAAAGTAGTTTTAGCTTTGTAAAGAATGATTAAGTTCACCGGAGGTGATATGCATGCATGCAAAAATGAGTTTTTTCGTTTATTTCCGCATCTTGTTTTGTTTCATAGAGGATAAAGTTTTAATCCTCTTAAGATGAAGCTTTGTAGTTGCGAAACACATTGGCTTCTGTCGCATGTTGATGTTCCTGTTCATGTTGACTGCGGTTAAACGGTGGCTTTTTACGGTATAAAAGCCTGTTGAGAAATCCAATGCTCTTTCTTCTAAAGGACATTTGGACATCAAGTACAAACTGCAGCACAACAGAGACGCGGAGGTTTTCCGAGCCAGCGGCAGGAATCTGGCCAACGGGCAGCTGCACCGCGTGAGCGTCCAGAGACTGACAGAGACGCTCAGTATTCAGGTACTGTGATCATCAAAGCGGGGCCTGTTAAATGCACACAGTGAAGGGACATTCTGCTTATTCTCAACATACAGCATCTGTGACATGATGTTGATTTCCATGGGAAATGTGTTTGCAAAAACACACTGGACTCAAACTGGCAGCACTGCAGGCAAGACACTACAGGCAGAAGCATCAGTTTTCAGGCTGTTTTGCCTCCATAATTCTATTCTAATTCTATTCTTTTTACAAACTTGCCCCTTTTAGACTTGCACTCTGTTCATTTACTAACTGCTTGTTTTCTTTTAAAAAAAACTAACTTTTAAACTAATCTTTTTGTATTCTATCTATTTGTTTTCTTTTTATTTATTATACAATTAACAAAAGCAAAAAAAGGCTTCTAACAGTAGCTTGATCTATTCTTTTTCTATTCTATATCTTTTCTTTTTATTTATTATATAATTTTTTTTAAAACTTGCTACGTGTACTGCGTTAAGTTAATTGAGACTTGTTATAGCACTTGCATATCGTTGCTCTTTTGTTGATTTTTCATTGCTCTTTTGTTTTGATTGCTATGTCCTCATTTGTAAGTCGCTTTGGATAAAAGCATCTGCTAAATGACTAAATGTAAATAATTGTCAGTGTTCAGACCAGTGTTATTTTAGTACCATTGAGATACTATTATAGTTTTTGTGGTAACACTTTACAGTAAGGTCTCATTTGTTAACATTAAAGCATGATCTTAGAATTTGTTAATAAACGTTAACGTTTTAGCAATTTAGTTGTGTTTTTTCGTTATTTTATTAGTTTTTGTTGTTTTTAAATATGTGTATATAATTTTTATAAATTATATTTTATATAATATATAATGAATTGCAATTCTATTTTGTAATATATATATATATATATATATATATATAACAAATTCTTACAGCTTGTATATAATATATATTTGAGTTATTTTAGTATGTCAAGTTAAATGTTGCTGAAATAAAACAAGTTTATGTTTATTATATTTTATTCTATTTCAGTAATCATATTTTATTTCAAGTAGCATAAATATTTTTTATGGTTCTAGTTTATTTAACTATAATAACCCTGCTTCAGACTAGTGGAAACAAAACATTGAAAATGCACATTTAAGTGTTTGTTTACAGTTTTTTAATAGCTCAAAGGTGCATCTCATGAACCTTCAATTGGAAAGCATAGACAGAGGGCAACAGAAGAGTTACAAATTCTGACAATGGATAATTCCTCCCCTTTGGCCTGGTAAATCAACAGTAGCTCTGTATGCATGTCCAAAAGCATTTGCAATTTGTTCGAAGGAATGAGAAACTGCTACTATGATGTGCACAAATGACTAAATGTTGTGGAGGTTGAACTAACTGTTGTGCAAATGTAAATAGTGATGTGAGAAATGCACCAAAGCGACTGAGAAAAACTGTGTTGTTTTTTTTTGTCAGACCACTAGTAAAGTGTAAATGTGAATCCTATCTAGTCTCTTTCAATCAATATCCCACATACAATAATGTGTAAATTTGTACTTTTGAAATGGATATATGACATACATAAGAAGTGCAGCCTTCTGCATTTCAATACAGTAACTGTCATCCAAACTGTTGCCATAGTTTACATCAGGTAATACTAACAAAGTGCACTGTTATATTGACAACATGACTAAGCATTTTGACTATCTTGTTTGTGAACAATGACACAAGGACTTTTCATTCTGATGGCACTGATATGTTCATTGACATAAATACTTGCTTTTGAGAGATGAACTAAAGATTTTGAGTAAGTTACAGGCTTTTGCAGGTAATCCATTGTGTGGTGCTGTTTGTACAAATTGTTTTGAGAAATGCACGTACTTCTTTGCAAATATTAAGGATGATTCGAGAAATGCACCAATGCGTCTGTAGATTTCAATTGCAATATATATCTTTAAGGGACATTTTCTCAAAATGAGTTTGTTTCTCCACTTCTGTAGTACATGCACCAAAATTTACAGTTTTATTCATATCTATATTCTGAAGGTTTATACTGAGGGGTTTGTTCAGATATCATTCACATTGATTTTTATAACATTTTAATTCTAAAAACATGATGAATTTTTTTTTTCTGCCTTTTGACAGTATTTTCTGATTTATGGCTTGGTAAAAAGAGAAATCCCAAATCCCCTTTGTAAAAACCTTTAACTCTAACATATCAACAAAATTAAATAAGAATTTTGGCTTTACCCAGTGCTCAGATTTATTCAAATTAGTGCATATTTATTTAGATAATGCATCATTTGCATATTTAACATTTCTGAATACAAAATAATTGTCTTAATGTAGTGTGATTAATCACCTGGGGAAAGTATGGTGATGTCTATTAGTTAATTTTATCCTGTTAACCTGTAGTGTCTTGCCTTAAACCGCTGTAGTCTATAAATAATTTGATAATTTCCAGGAATATTCCTTTGAACCCTTTCTAAAAGGCTACAACATGCATCAAAATAACAGAAAACCCTTGTCAAGCCATGCATATATTGATGAATTTGAAATCAAGTTTTTGATCACATTTTGATATTGAGTGTCCAGGTGAAATATCAATCGGTCTGATGCGTGACACACACTGGTCAATAACTGTCGACCAAACCAATTAGTCTGAACCTCTGCAATGAGCACACTTTGAATGCAAACACACGGCGGGACCGAAGCACTTCCTCTGGTCTTGAACCAGCAAGCCTGTTTTATAATTGCTTTGAAGATAAGTTTGAATTAAAATGCTTGCAGATGAATATGCCCTTGCTATGAACATGATGCTGCCAAGCTTTTTCTGTCCTCTTTCCTAAAATGTTAACTGTCTTCTTGCATTTTTTGTAGGTCGATCAGCATGCAAAGGAATATTTCAATCTAACATCGGACACTGAATTCAACGCCATCAAATCGATTGTCTTGGGAAAAGTGCTCGGTGAGTAAAATTTCCACGGAAAAACTGTGATTGTTAGGACTTGATTGCAAGTTTTCTGTTTATGCTCAGCTTAAATATTTGAATTTGAACTTCTAATTTTATTCAAAATAAATGTAATCGACTGCCCGTATGGCAATGATTTTTGAAGCAAAATTTCGAAAGTTTAAGCTAAATGTTTTCATAATAAATGAGCAAAAACCGAAAGTCTTACATACTGTATGTTCTATTTGACAAGCAGTTCTAATCTATTTTGACCTCACCAGAGTGTTTTTGCATTAAGGAGGAAATGTCTCTGAATTACAGTCGAGTTCTGAACTCAATGACATGCAGATGGTCAGTTAAGTGGCCATTATTATATTTATTTTAGAGGTTTTCTAAGCATCACAGATGCTGAAATGTCTGGAGGAAGCAGAGGCAGCAGGAGCTTGTTTGTGCAGTCATGCGAACTCTTCAATCTGAGTGAACAGAGTACAGTTTGTCCTATTTACTTCAGTTAAGACTAATATTGACTTTACATGTTATTATTGTTGTCTGGGGGGATGGCAAATGGGTCAGTTTGATTTTTTCATGTCTATAAATAGGACCTGCAGCAGCTTTCTAGTCATAAAACCTGAATAGATTAATAAAACATTCAGTTAATAAATAATACAGCAGAAGTTTGAAAATACGACGCTTGCAGGGTGAATTTTGGATTTAAAAAGTCTATTATTAGGATGTTTTTTGCTTATTTTTGCATTGTGACTTTTTTCATTACAGTTAAGCACAATTTGCAACTATATTCTCATTATTTCAATGCAAAATATTTTGCATATATATATATATATGTGTGTGTGTGTGTGTGTGTGTGT
>NW_015552601.1:741515-746985 GCF_001515605.1 Sinocyclocheilus anshuiensis | reverse complement strand
AGTACTGTCCTGAATAAGCTATTTCACATAACAGATGTTTACATATACTCCACAAGACAAAATAATAACTTAATATATATATAGTTGTAAGTCAATTGCATTGCAGTATTTGTTATACTGCCATTATCTTTTCTGATTTTATGAAAAAAAAATAGTTGAGGATGTGTTTTGAACTGCATGCATTAAAATAAGTCTATTATTGGACGGTTTATTTGTTTTGTTTTTTGCATTGTGACATTTTTTCATGACAATTAAGCACAATTTGGCACTAAAATTGTGTGTGTGTGTAGGACATTTTTTTACC
Source organism: Sinocyclocheilus anshuiensis (assembly GCF_001515605.1). Taxonomy (NCBI): domain Eukaryota; kingdom Metazoa; phylum Chordata; class Actinopteri; order Cypriniformes; family Cyprinidae; genus Sinocyclocheilus; species Sinocyclocheilus anshuiensis. Next base: position 746,681 of record NW_015552601.1, on the reverse strand, counting down.
TTTATAGAGGGCATTTTCCCACTAATCTCATAAATACTTTCATTTCAAATTCTAACATTTGATCTATAAATTCAATTATAATAATGTGATTATCTATACGTCATCAAATTAAATCATTTACACTGAAAAATACAACTGCATTAAATAATATTATGAGATTCTTTTAAATATTTTTTTTTGTATATACAAACAAGAAATGATGGTGGAAATTATACTTTTCAACTAAATTAAAACGCCAGTGCCAGTAGTGTTTAATGAGTGAGTCATTGAGTATACATAAAAATGTTTGCCCATAAGGTACAGCTGTAAGAAAATAGCATTTTTTCTGATTTTAATGAAAATTTATTTCAGTTTTCGAACTGCATGACAAAAAAATCGTAATGTCCTAAAAAAGACTTAATGTTTTTGTTTTGTTTTTGTTGTTTTGCACAAATATATTTACTTTGACTTTTGGAAATTATCTTTTGGTAAGATTTACTGGCAGTTTACAGATATTAAGAATGTGAGAAGCTTTTTATGATTGTATATGATCAGTGAGCTCTGTTTTATAACTGTATCTCCAGCCTGGTCTCATGTTTATACGTAGGAATTAATACGTAACATTTACAAGCACAAAACGTAAATTTTTGTACGTTTTTATTAATGCTAAAACGTACAATTTAGATGTATTTCAACTTTTAAAATGTACAAATCGCTACGTATTTTTAGCTAAAATACGTACAAATATTTACGTATCTTTTATATCATTAAGATATTCGTATCAATGCATTTTTATCATTTTATCAATAAGCGATTTAGATTTTTAGACCCCTTAACCTACCTCCAAACCTAAACCTACCCATTTTACAGCGAATATGCATTTTTATAATTTTATTAATACGCAATTTAGATTTTTAGACCCTTTAACCTACCCATTTTATAGCGAATATAAAAGGATATAAAACGCAAATGACCGAAATATGCAGGAAAATAACCATTTTAGTAACATAGCATTAAAATATTTTTAGTCTCTAATCCCACTCCTATTTATAAACCTAAACATTTCTGTACAGTATAAGAAACATGACAGACAGATAAATGCAATTACAATCATTTATTTATTGCAAAAATGTCAAAAGCAGCACCTGTTTCATTTCGTAATTATGTTGCGTTTTTGGTGTATTTTATAGTTCTATTGTCAGTCACAGCATGTTGGGAACAAACGCCTTTTGTGGCCCATGGCAATCAAAGTAAACATCATATGACAAGTAAAACGTAAGTAAATGTACGTTTATAGAACCACATGTTACGTAAAATACATACGAATTATCATGAGATCACGTTGGTATCTCCCCCAGCAGTCATTTCTAGTTACCCAGAGATCCTCATGAGTCAAATTAGGCTCATTGTAATGATGTACAGGTTGAGGATGGCTGTGTTTTATGGAGGGAAACATTCTCATGGGGCGGCGTGTGCGTCCATACGACCTTTCATATGAACATGTGACATGAAATGCATTCGCTGTAACTCTTCAGATAGTGTGTCACTGACAGCGGACTGTGTGTCATTTCCAGCAAACACTGTCGATCAAGGCCAGAAATCGACTTGATAATGAATATTAAATCAAATGTGAAACCTGCATCGACCTCCTGAAGATTAATATTAGACTGGTTCAGAGCTGAAATGATGGCAAGCAGATGCCTCAACCTGCCAAATCAAGCTGGAGAACAAGATCATCAGGTGCATGTCAATAGAGACACAGCAAATACTGAGACAATTCATATTAGTTTTTCATTGTAACCTTGTAAAGCTTGACACATGAAATAATAGTCCAATTACCTTTTTTTTTAATGGAACAGTTTATTGAACCATCTTTAAAATTTTGCATATTTTACTTTTATGGCTCATTTAATCTGACATAGTGAGAATATGGAGTAAAAAACAGCTCAGTTTTATTCAGAGGCCCAAACTGAGCAAAAATATGCAATATGGTGCAGATGCTACTAGTCCTCACCAATAATATGTCTTGAAATTATCCAAACATATAATGCAATGCAATCCAATGCTGATTGAGAGCTGAAGAAATAAACACTCCTCAGAAGATGTGAGATGTTCTGGAGGCTTGTGAAGTAAAGGTTCTGGAAACAAACGCTCCTCAAAAGATTTGAGACTCTAAAAAATGATTGATGGAGAATCAAGTAAAGCCGAGCTGCTTCAGTCCAGTAAGTGTTCATCTGGAGATATTACTACAGTTATTCTCACGTTTACTTAATTAAAATCGGTAAAGATTTGACAGCAGAAAGACACGAGAAGCACCAGCTGAAGGTGTGTGCAATTACACTAAAAGATCAGACGACAGAAGACATGCAGTAGATTGAGTGCAACATGTTTAACAGCAAAGTTTTTGTCATGTTGATCATTTAGAGACCTATCAAATATGATACAGTAGCTTTAGGGATAACTTTTTACTCAACTGCAAAGCTGATCATATAACTTTATAGCAAACAACAGACCTAAGATCTTGATGTTCATGCACATGTTATTTGTCAACTACATCATGGTTTTTTTCTTCCCATGGACCATTGAGCTGCCTGTGGCTCAGTGTCTGAATAAAAGCACTTTCATCAGGCGCGATGTGTTCAGTTCACTGCCGTTGCTGTGGAATGGAATGCAGCGTGTGGTTTTCGCTCGAGATGTTTGGTACAAAAGCTGGAGCGCATGGTTTTGTGTTCAGTCGCCGCTGTCCGTGTACGTTTGAAGTGATTGTACGTCGCATCTCGTTACAGAGGGTGTGAGGCAACATGCTGTGAAGAATATTAACATTGCTCAACGGTTGCTCTTCTGAGCTTAATGGAGTTCTCGTGTCGGTTAAGCTTGTTTCAGATGTTTCTCCTACATTTTCTTAGAAGAAATCAGTGAACAGTTGACATACAGTCTATAAAATGAATATGGAAGTGGCTTATATCATTTGGTCTTTGGAGAATTTGATGAGAAATGTTTGAGTTCGTAATGAAATCTCTGACTTTTGATTGCAGATCTTTTGCAGGACTTTTTCTCAGGAGAAACATCTTAGAAGCAGAAAACTTAACCAAACATTAACATTAGATCTCCATTGAATTGCTATCCAGGAGAAACCATTGAGATATTTTGTGATCTATCACTTTATATTGCAGATTATATTATCTTAGGCTAGTCTGAGATAGTAGTTATGTTTCCATCACCCTGTTTTTATGCCCATTCTGAAGAATCGCATTAGAAAAAAGTAACAAAAATTTTTAAAAATCCCTTAATTCACAAAAAGTTTTGCCGCTTGCTTGAAGTGGTTTTTGACTATGCGAATAATGGGAGATGGAAATGCATCTACCTAATAAATTCCTCCATGCACATCAAAAAAGTCATGTGACTTTGCACGATGGGACGGCATAACTGGACTAACCAGTGGAATGACCGCATTTATTGTGACGAGTGGGGCGGGGCCGAGAGCCATGGGAACGGAGCGAGGCCGGTGGAGTAATTGATAATGAGCGACACCTGCACCACTCACCGGTCTCGAGTCCCACAGAGGAGCTCCGGAAGGATTAAAAAGAAGAGCTATGACAGTGAAAGAGGAGAGAGGACCAGGCCAGTTTATCAGGAAGTGACAATTTTCTTCTTTTTTTCTTCAAGGGAACGTACACGTTACATTCAAAGGGCATTAAAGTGCCTATAATATACACAAAGGATATCGGCCGATATATCGATATCGGCCTTTTTTTACTCCCTAATATCGGTATCGGCCCCAAAAAACCCATATCGGTTGGGCTCTACATATAAGAAGCACAAAAGTATCCATTCTCTCTCCTCGTTGCAGTTTTGGAGGAGATATCGAGATCTCATTGAAAACTCAAATGCACCTCTTCTTGTTTGCAGAGTCAGGTGAAGTGGATCCAGAGATCGCCCGTCTGAATGCTCTGGGCTTCACCGGCTGTTTGTCTGTGGTCCAGTTTAACTCCATCTCTCCGCTGAAGGCGGCTCTGCTGTATCCAGACACCAGTCCTGTCATAGTCACTGGACCGCTGAGCGAATCCAGCTGTGGCTCGTCTTTACCGACAAACCCCTACGCCGCTGAGACCACTCATTCTCTCACAGGTAACGCCATCAAAACTGATACCCACTTCCTTCACTGGTTTAGTTATAGAGTGCAACAGTCGGGTTCTTGAAGTAAAAATCCCATTCCTTTTCTCCACAGGTGAACTGATTTTTACCAATAACTCATAAGCCTTTAAAGACAGATCTATTGTGAGCTACCAGGTTGTTAAACAATGGTATATGCTTTTGTTGAAGCTCTCAGTTCACATTATTTCAACTTTTTTACTCAACTGATAATCCTCGTATCAGAACCATAAATCTATCAAGAGCCTTAGCCAATGGATTTAGTGAATTTACAATAAATATCAACCCGACTTATAGTTTAATAAGTACATGAAGACAAGCAAACTCTGATTTAAGCTTTGATGCGAACACTAATTTAAGTGTCAGACTGAAATTCATAACTTTGCACATACGGATATGAGCAGACTCCTAAATGATTGTGAATATGAGATATTAGGTTTTAGATTAGTGATTTGTCACTGCAAAAAATTATTTTCTTACTTAGTATTTTTGTCTTGTTTTCCAGTACAAATATCTAAACATTCTTAAATCAAGAAACATTTGCTTGAGAAGCAAAATGACTTAAGATTATACATCAAAATTAAAGTGAGTTTTTTTTTCCTTAAAATGAGAAGAAATATCTGATAAAAGGCAAGAAAAATACATATAAAAAGATATAGTAATGAAGACAAAAACAGCATTACATCACTTTTTTTAAACAATTTGTTTGTTGTTAATGCATGGGTATATGTCAAACGATTAATCACATCCAAAAGTTTTTGTTTACATCATAAATGTGTGTGTACTGTGTATATTTATTATGTATATATAAAGACACACACATACAGCATATATTTTGAAAATATTTACATGTATTTACATGTATATATTTATATTCATATAAATTATTTCATATATAAACATATTTAATATATAAACGTAACATATTTTTTAAAAATATATACATGCATGTGTGTGTTATATATACAGTGGGTACGGAAAGTATTCAGACCCCCTTAAATTTTTCACTCTTTGTTATATTGCAGCCATTTGCTA
>NW_015552601.1:737990-741257 GCF_001515605.1 Sinocyclocheilus anshuiensis | reverse complement strand
GTGTGTATATATATATATATATATATATATATATATATAATTCAAATTATTGTAATATACTATTCTGTATAAAATGTATTTTATTGATTTTTTATATATAAGGAAATATATTTTCTTTGCATAATGGGAGCAACGGTTCTTAAGTAGTTAAAGTTATCTAGATGCAAACAAAAACATTTATAGGCATCTGTATCTTCTTCAGACTTTGTTTTCCAAACTTCTCTCTAGTCTTTCTGGCCAGATTCCTCCTCAAAGTCGAATTTCAGCAAACTTTCGTCGCCGGCTCACTGAATCCTCCGCAGTGCTAATTAAATTAGAGCAATAATGATGGTAATGGCTGATCACTGTATTAATCTGCGTGAGAAAGACCTTCATTTGCATAATCATTTCTCGATTGCCTCTGCGTTTGTGTCGCATCGCTCCTTCATCGAGCGGCTGTGGCGTATTCAATGAGCCGCGACCTGCGCTTCAGTCCTGCTGATGATCTGTCTGTCTGTCTCTCTTCTCTGCTGTAGATCATGTGGGTACAGTAGGTACGGGTGAGCCCATAGTCAATGCTATCAACAGCGACTCGGCTTTGATCGGAGGTAAATGGATGTTGTAGTGCATTACAGAAATATTCCATTTCTCATCTTTTCTCATTTCATTCATTATTATTTGCTGCTTTCAGCTCATATTTACTTTGTCTTGCTCTAGGAATCCCTTAAATTAACAATTCGCCCAAATCATCATTTAGTTCTTCCCAAACGTTTTGACTTTATGTACTTGGAAGACAAAATTAGATGTTTACCCCATTTTTCATTCAGTGAGCTCCAAAAAATGCAGCATAAGAGTGAAAAAAAATTGTGACATTTAATGTTTTAAAAAAATGTCATTTTAGCATTTCAAGTTTTAGAAAATGGAACTTAAATTTACAAACAACAAAAAATCATAAACTGATATAATGTCAAAATACTAACCTGCTGAGAGATTAAAATCTGATTCATACCTTTATAATATACTGACAGCTGCCATAAAAACGGGTGGTAAAGACTCAATTACAAAACACCGTCATGATAACAAATACAACACTAAAATAATGCATAAACATTATTATTTTATTTAACAACATACGATGTAACATAAAATCTTAATCTCATCAAATTTGAAGAGTCACACATAATTCTGGGAATGTAAATTGACTTTGAATTATAATATGACTTATTCTTTTTCACTTCCAAAAACTGTACATTTTACAGTATTTTTCTGTAAAATTATATTAAAAATGCCAAAATGAATGTTAAAATGATATATTCACTACATATATTGTAAGGAACCAATTAACAGGGTTTTTTTACAGTCTTTTTACCGTCACAATTATGATATTTTTTTGCATTGTAGTCCATAAGTCTTCTAAGGTCATACACTTAATTAAATAATTTATAATAATTAATAATGCATTTTTAAAAAACAATAAATTACTGGAGTACGTTTTACAAAAAAAGGCTATTTGAGTCTTTATTTCAGTCTAATTTCGGTCTAATTCAGTGTGTTACTTGAATTTCTGTCATTATTTGTGAAATTTACTAGCAAGTTATGAATTAAAAAATTGTTTCCACAACAAATTTATTTCAGTATGTGATGCTTTTTGAAAGTTTACGCACCTGTTTACTGTCACTGTATGGAAAAGAGCAGCGTTAACATTGTGCTAAACATCTCTTTTTGCGTTTACCAGGAAGAAAGAAAGTCATACAGGTTTGGAACAACATTTTAAGAGTCAATTTACAATTTGTGAGCTAAAACTTGCACTTAATGACAAAGACGTCAGATGATTTGTCATGCAAAGTGAACTTCAGTCTCCGTGTGCTTTTAAAAGACTCCATAAAACTAATCAGAAAACCTCCAACCCGGCAGCGGCCCTCAATAATGACTGATTAACGGCTGCGTTCACATTGACCGAATATAAAGAGTTCTCCAAAGCTATCGGTAAATAGGCCTCCAAAACTAATTAAACATTTAAAGAAATTATTTGCTGATTAAGGGGCTTCTGCTACAATCCCAAACACACTTTGTCCTTTTCACAGCCACCGTAATGTGGCATTAAATTGAGTTGAGATTTATTTTGGCACTTCAATTAGACATTTCTTTCACCCTTTATAATTAAATGTGCCATGCTTAACCGGCCACAAAAGAGAGAAACATTTTAGAGGCTCTGACAGCGAGTAGAATTGAGACGAAGCAGCATTCACAACACGTCTGATGGCGTAACGAGACCATCAGAGCGCCAGACGCCAGGTTTTTTTGCCAACTTTCTGGCCTTTATTGATAGTCTGTATTTAACAGCTTTAAAAAAACGGCGCTAATGGCATCTAAATTAGGATTGATTGTGGCGTTATGTCGGTGTGAGGTCTGGATCCACCCTCCAGAAACGCCTCTGACCGTCCGGCAGCTGAACTTGAAGACATTTTGTGGCACGAAAAGCCACGTCTGCAAGTCACCCACCACTAAATGACCAATTTAGGTGATTACTCTTGAATGCTTTATTCCACTTAGACTATTTTATACCATTCATTGAAACCTAGTTAAGTTCAAGATTTTATTTATTTATTTATTTATTGGCAGTATTTATCCAAAGTTGAATTATCACTGTACACCAAAGATATGGAATTCTTTCAGTTTTCATGAAGATAGATAGATAGATAGATAGATAGATAGATAGATAGATAGATAGATAGATAGATAGATAGATAGATTTACAAATATTAATTTGTAATATTTTGTATATGTTTACCATATTCATATTAAATATTAAAAAATTATATTAATTAGTATTTTGACATTATTAATTGCTTAATTATTTTTTTGCAGTGGCTAAAACTAATTTTGAATTATCACCATAAACCATATGGAATTTCTTCAGTTTTGATTACAAATTGTACATATTTTTATATTAATTTAATTTACTTGTATTCATATATATTAATGTATAATATATATTACACATATTAGTATTGGTATTAATATAAATTTATATGAATATTAAATCATATAAATATTTCTAAATATATTTGCATATAAATATATTTTACTTTTAGATTTTATTTACATTCATTTCCATCAAATTTCATCAAATGTTGAATTATCATCAAGGACTATAAATATGGAATTTCTTCGGCTTTCATTACAAATTATTATTATTTTTTTAGTTTAATTAATGTATATTCATTAAATTTGTTATATATTTTTATTTACATGTATATATATATATATATATATATATATATCTGT
>NW_015552601.1:725670-735242 GCF_001515605.1 Sinocyclocheilus anshuiensis | reverse complement strand
ATTTATTCTCAATATAATTTATTTTAATAACCCCCAATTGTTTTCCTTTTTTTTTTACAGTGCTTACATCCAATGTTGAATTATAATCATAACTACAGATATGAATTCCTTGTTTTAATTAAGTTATATATTTTTTTATAAAATTAATACATATTATAATATAATACATATAAGTTTTTTTTCTAATACATATTAAGTTTTTTTTTTTCTTTTTTTCAAAAGTTAGTCAACCATGTCCATTTTGCATGTTTCATTATCCAAAGATGTAGAAATGTAATTGAGTCATAGCGTCTAGCTCTGCTGTCCAGAGTCTCCTCACTATTTCGCGTGTCGCTGTGCTGTTTTTCAGGTGTCATTGCCGTCGTGATATTTGTGAGTCTGGCCGCGCTGGCTGTGATGGCGCGATTCCTGTACCGGCGGAAAGAAACGTTTCAGCCCCAAGAGCCCAAAGCAGACAAAAACGACGACAGTCCCGAAACGCCCTTTAACACGGATCCGAACTCACAGAGCATTATCAGTGATAACCAAAAAGAGTATTTCATATGACGCTCTTTCACCTCGTATCGGACTAATCCAGTTAAACCGACGGACTGAAATGCCTTGTCGAGTCTAGGGACATTAACATTCACGGTGCATTATGGGAAACCGACCGAGAGACTGGGGCTGCTGAAGTGGAGCGACGTGTCCCTCCGTTTTTGCCCTTTTTGTACATAAAACAGTTATTGTCCAGAGATTTGGCACAATGGTACGGTTTCTAAGGTGTGTATAATGACATTCATTGGTTGTAAATATTCTTTTGAAATGAAACTTTGTAATGTCATCTTCTCCTTTTGCCTTTGAACGATTCAGTGCTCAGTATTATGTTTAACGGAGTCAAAGAAGCGATCATTGTATAATTAAATCGGAATAAATGTGTGAGTCGGCGAGTGCGGTGTTGTTGTGAATACATGCGTTCATGCAAAAGACTTCAGATTTTGTGGAAAAGGCTGTACGCTCCGCATTTATCACTCTTTGCCCGTGCTTTTCTCAGTGATTTGCCACTTGGAACAAAAAATACATCCTATGACAGTTGTTTATTGTGGACAATTTGTGTCTCTGGTCTTTTTTGTCTCTTAATAACATGAAAGTTGTTTACGCTACCCATTTATTTACATATTTCCATTCCATTTTACAAGTAAAACATAAAAAATTGGGTCAAAACAGGATAAAGAAAGTGCATTTTGATTTCATAGATATTTAAAGTGATAGATCACCCAAAAATTAACATTTGCTGAAATTTTACTCACCCTCAGGCCATCCAAGATGTAAATGAGTTTGTTTCTTCATCAGATTTGGAGAAATGTAGCATTGCATCAGTGTCTCAGCAATGGATGCTCTGCAGTGAATGGGTGCCGTCAGAATGAGAGTCCAAACAGCTGATAAAAACATCACAAGTAATCCACACCACTCCAGTCCATCAGTTAATGTCTTGAGAAGCCAAAAGATGCATGTTTGTAAGAAACAAATCCATCAAGATGTTTTTTTTTTTTTTTATGAGTCAGTAATCCAAAACAATGCTTCCTCCAGTGAAAAGTGGTCTGGTCTGAATCAGAAGAGAAATCTGCACAGATCAAGCACCGTTTACAAGCCAAGACATCTCTAAACAAATATGTGGCTGGATTTTGATGTGAGAGACAACAGGAGATGCACTTTCACTGGAGGAAGCGTTATTATGGATTATGCACTCGTATTTGAGCCGGAAACAACAGTTTGAAGTTAAAAACATCTTATTGATGGATTTGTTTCTTACAAACATGCAGATATTGTCTTCTTAATATGTGAACTGATGGACTGGAGTGGTGTGGATTACTTGTGGATTACTGTGATGTTTTTATCAGCTGTTTGGACTCTCATTCTGACGGCACCCATTCACTGCAGAGCATCCATTGGTGAGCTAGTGATGCAATGCTACATTTCTCCAAATCTGATGAAGAAACAAACTCATCTACATTTTGGATGGCCTGAGGGTGAGTAAAATTTCATCAAATGTTAATTTTTGGGTCAACCTTTCCTTCAAGAATGTTTTTTGATGTGTTTTCTCTGTCCTTTTGGTCAAAAGTGAGTGACGTTAAATCATGTTGTCAAATACTAAAGCAGCACGCTATCCACAGGATCATACGTGAACAAAGTGTCTCTGTCAGCCATGTATGAAAAACAAAACACTGGAACGTTCCCACACGCTTTCTGACTCTCTCTGGACACAGCTGGAGTTTTCTTTTCTGAAATGCGATTTGAAAGAAATGACGTATAATAAGCTGTGAGGCTGAGCGACGCTGACGGAGAAAAACACCGATTATGACTAAATGGCTGTTGTGATATGACTGAAAAAAAATCACAGCCACGAGCGTCTTAAATCTCAAAGTCAACTTCAACTTCAGTATGAGAATCTCACAAGATTTCTACTGATTTCACCTCAAAATCAAAAGAAAAAATGTACAAAGGATTGAAAAACATCTTGATTTAGTGGTGAAATACAGTCTGGAAATTTTCTAGGTGGATTTTGTAAGATTCACTCATGTTTAAGTCACAGATGATTTAGCCCACATCATGAAGAGAAGTTTTCTGCTGTGGGTTTCACTCAGGAGTGACATTTGAATCATTTCTGCTGCTTCTGTAACAAATAGCAACAACAAAAATAGGTAACTGACAGCCAGAGCCGTTCAGAACAAACACAAGAATGAATTTTATTTACAGCTCACATCTGTGAAGATGTGTTTGTTGATGTTGCACCAGCCGTCTGTATGTGGAGACTTTGTGGCATCGTCACTTGCAACTTTTCAGTTCTTCACAGGATTGATTGATTCATTCCATAGCCAGGTGGTTACAGTGAGTAATATTAATCCGATCATTTGACGGATCATGTGGTGTACAAAAATAAAACAGGTTTTTCTAGACCACTGACACTGATTCTTCATCTCAAGTAAGTGAACAACATTTATTCGGATTGTATTTAAAAAGTGCGAAGTAAAAAGGTGAAAACATTACATTTAAAGGGGTCAACGGATGCAAAATTCACTTTTACATGTTGTTTGAACATAAATGTGTGTTGGCAGTGTGTGTACACAACCACCCTATAATGATAAAAATCCACCCAGTGCTTTTTTTAAAATCCCTATTTTAAAATCCCCTTTCTCAAATCAGGCTGTTCTGAGAGGCCCCTCCCACAATAGTTGATTGACAAGGCCGTTTTACCTTAGACCCGTCCTGAGTGAGCTGTCATCAGTCCGCCATTGTGTCGACTCCAGATGTAGACAAGAATGAGTTGATTGACAAGGCCGTCTTACCTTAGATCCGCCCTGAGTGAGCTGTGAGCTGTCCGCCATTGTGTTGACTCCGGTGCAGGGGAAGACAAGAATGTCTCCAATTGAGGTGTTTTGTTGTTGGATGTAATAATGAACATAGCAGTCGTCATTTACTCCCGACATCTGAGCCAATAAAGACGCAGTGGATTAATGTTACTTTCGTTTTTGAAGGGAATGCGCCCCGATCTACCTAAATGCGTCTCTATTGGCGCAAATCATTCGTGATCCAGCTCCATCTACAGAAGAAGTGAGTATAAGGGTTTTTTATGAATCTTTGCAAATCACCTTTTCTAATACAGTATGTGCTAGTTAACAAGTAAATGCAGCTAAAGTTTACAGTCTGCCCGTCACCACAAGGAAGAGAGGGGCGGGGTCAGCAGAGCTCATTATCATTTAAAGGAACATTCAACAAAACGGCTTGATATGAACAGAGCTGTTTTTTACACTACCATTGAGAAATTTTAACCAAAGTATGTTATAAACTTTTCATTAAGACCCTAAAGAATCATATCAACTTGTGGAAAATGGGCATCTGATCACCTCCAGAAGAAGTGAGTATAAGGTTCTTTTATGAATCTTTGCAAATCGCCTTTCCTAATAACGTGCTAGTTAGCAAGTTCCGCAGCTAAAGTAAACAGTATCATGAGAACGGCTCTTAACCCCATGGAAGAGAGGGGCGGGGTCAGCAGAGCTCATTATCATTTAAAGGAACATTCAACAAAACGGCTTGATATGAACAGAGCTGTTTTTTACACTACCATTGAGAAATTTTAACCAAAGTATGTTATAAACTTTTCATTAAGACCCTAAAGAATCATATCAACTTGTGGAAAATGGGCATCTGATGACCCCTTTAAGTCTGTTGTTAATAACACTATGTATATAGATAGATAGATATATAGATACAGTATATACATACAGTGCTGGTCAAAACTTTGGAGTAAGTTTTTATTTTAATGTTTTTGCAAGAAGTCTCTTCTGCTCACCAAGGCTCCGTTTATTTGACCAAAAATACAGTAAAATCAGAATTATTGTGAAATATTATTATTATTTAAAATAGCTGCCTTCTATGTGAATGTATTGTAAAATGTAATTTATTGTTGTGATCAAATCTGAATTTTCAGCATCATTTCTCCAGTCTTCAGTGTCACATTCTAATATGCTAAGATTCTAATATGCTGATTGCTGCTCAAGAAACATTTCTGATTATTAATGATGATGAAAACAGTTGCTGCTTCATATTTATAAAAAATGTATATTTTAACAATTTTTCTGTTGTTGCTGTAAATAAATGCGGCATCGGTGAGCTTCTTTCAAAGAGACTTCTTTCAAAAACAATAAAACTATTTAATTATTCCAATTTGACATGATAGAAATGTATACACTCATGTGCTGAGAATATATATATTATATTCTCAGCACTTGTTAACTGCAGTTCTTGTATTATTTCTGAAATCTTTTTTTCATCATGCTCTGAAAACATTTGAGAATCTATACATCCATTAGGACAAGAATTTTTACTAGCCAAAGAAGATTATTAATATCCTGCTCTGCACAAAGGATTATTAATAATACATCAAAAGCAAAAGCACTAACACAGTCTGAGTTCTGTCTTGTTAGTTACTACAGACAGCATGAGGAGAAACACGAGTCTGCTGAGCTGTTTGTTTACCTCTGTGACACTAATACTGATCACATCTTTTATTTTCAAATGTCATATTTCAGCTGTGAGCCGAGGGTCACCTTTCCTGAGAGACTCCCGCACGCGCGCGTGTGTGTGTATGTGTGTGTTTCTGCTCTGTCTGCTGTTCTCCGCAGAACAGATGGCTGAACGCTCTGACTGAATCACACAGACTCAAGGGAAGAACACGCAAGAACCAGAGACCTGATGAAGAGCAGCTTCACCTGCAGAATACATTATGAGAAACAGACAGACACACACTCAGAGACAGCCACACAAATTTGGGTCACTGCAGAACAAACCTGTCTGTCTGTCTGTCTGTCTATTCATCCGTCTGTCTGACCAGGGGCGTAGCCATCATTTCAGAAGTGAGGGGGGCAGAAATGATCCAAAGATCAGCATTTATCTGAAATGAAAAGCTTTTGTAACATTATACACTATTCCATTCAAAAGTTAGAGTCAGGATTTTGAAAAATTATAGAAATTAATACTTTTATTTAGCAAGGATGCTTTAAATTGATCAAAAGTGATGATAAAGACATTTATAATGTTACAAAAGATTTCTATTTCAGACAAATGCTGTTCAGATAAATGTAAGTGCCATCTAAAATTTTCTTCTAAAATGGTTATTTTCTCCGGCTCCTATGTTTATGTTCAGTTATTTTACTTTAATGGGAAAGAAAATAAACTATTCATTGCCATTAAAGTGAAATTACTGAACCTACACATAGGAGCCTGATAAAAATGCTCATTTTAGAAGAAAATGTCAAACGGCACTTCATCTGAACTCTTCATATGAAGTAGTAATCAATTTACACTATTTGAAAATAATATTTTATTTTAAAATGCAAATTCACTCTTATTCGTATGTCTAATAGTTGAAAACGCAAACGTCTCTTATCACGTTCATTTATGATTTACATGAATCATGATCGCATATTTTTAATTCAAAACGGCGAAATTTCATAAAAAGTTGAGTAGTTTGCATCACTAGATAGTCTATTACTGTCGGCTGCTGAACATTTCTATCGTAAAACAGTTTTTTAATACAGTACTACTACTTACATCTTTCCACAAACTCTCGTTGTGTTGTGACAGTGACAGTAAGACCCGCCTTCTTTGATTTGATTGGCCATCTCGATCATTTTGACATTGACGAGCGCTGTTGGACCATTGAGGCAGACCAGCCTAAAAGTTTAACTTTTAAAACTCTTTGTCACCCTAACAACAAACAGCTTTACTCGTTCTTATACACAGAGTCTTTTTACTGTCTATCAGCTATGACTATTTTAGTCTTTCAAAGGACAAAATGGGTGGAAAAACAGTATTAAAAATTAGACATAGGCCTAAATGACATAAAATGTCTCGGTCGCACACTTGGCACAGCCCTTGCGACGTTACTGAGTCTGACTGACTCTATCTATCTTTCTATCTATCTATCTATCTATCTATCTATCTATCTATCTATCTATCTGTCTGTCTGTCTGTCTGTCTGTCTAACTATTTAAAATTGAGGAAGCAGATTAAATAAAAAATTCCAAAGAAATGGATCCACTGTAAATGTAATTTCAGATCAATAGACAGACTCAATCTCATTTCTCTGCAGCATCAGTATAAATTCACTCCTCATGTCACCCATCAATGTGCCATTGATCACAGAACACATTTTATAGCCGTATTAATTACATCTCCATCTGTAACCAAAAGTGTGACTTTAAATTTGCTATGGAAGGAAAACTTTCTGCTCTGAGTCAGTTTATTTCAATTTACACTCAAAGTCCCTGGAAAATTGTACTGTACATGTAAATACAGAGACGGTTTAAATCAAATCTGCCGAGACTCGACATCACATATTTTTAATCATTATTGTCTCCATAGTTACAGCTACATCTTTACACACTGTCTTACTGTTTATTATTCAAGTAATTCCCCAAGGGCATAGGTTTGATTTTGACATTGGTGGGGACATAGTAGCAGACCTCCTTAAATATGAAGAGGTCAAGCAACAGAAGTTACTCCAAATTTCACAAAAAGCCTAGTATAGACGTAATTTAAGTCAGACATTGAAGTGAGTTGCTGTTTTTGTCACCCTTCTGAGGAAGATTCATTCAATTGTTTGGCAATGTACCCACACAGAGAAATTTTGGTGAGATTGTTTTAATGTTCATCTAATCTTACTTTGTAATTGATCTTTCTTTCTGTTTTGAAGATGATTTCTTTGGATTGTTTGCTTGCTCAAGAGAATATAGGAAAATATGACTTAATTTGTGTTTCCTGCTAGTTAAATTTCACATGCTTTGCTTCCCCTAAAGGTGTAAATTTATTACATTTTTTGTTAACCTGCGTCCCTTCTGAAAATTAACCATGTTTTTAAAAAAAAATGGTATACCATAAATTAACCATGTTTTTTTTTTTTTAAAACACCAAACCACAGTAACCACAAATTAACCATGGTTTTGCTACACTAACCATAGTTTTACTATGGTATTTGTAGTTATTTGTAGTTACACTGTGGTTATACAAATGATAATCAATATGCCAAAAAAACAAAACATGGTTACTACACATTTATCGTAATAAAACCATGGTTAATTTTTAAGGGATTTGTATCTGTGTATACTTTTTCTTTCTTTCTTTTCTCTTTCATTTCTCTTTCAACTGTAGGCTTAATGGTTTGATGTTTTGTACTGTTTAGAAAGAAAGAAAGAAAGAAAGAAAGAAAGAAAGAAAGAAAGATTTGCGATACATGATCCGAAGTTCCGATCTGAATCAAATGATACGCGATCTGATTGGAGCACTTCGAAACAGCGAATCATTTTGCGACGCAATGTTTTAACTGATTATGAGGTTTCACCCATCACTACATGCTTTTGACAATCATTACAAGCAGTGTCGAAATTCTAAAATGAATTGCTCTTTTGAACTGGCTTTTGTGAATCGCTTGAAATTAATGATCAAAGTCACGAGTTTGAAATTTAATCAATCAGAGCAGTTCCGGCGTAAATGACTCGGTCAATTGAATCGTAAGCCATGTTTATACGATATTGTTAGTTTAGCTCGCTATTTTTATGAGATTAATTGAAAAAAGCGAAAAAAAAATATGATATTTACAAATAAAGTAGACTATCTATATTTCCAGTCCAAAGATAACTGCCTGTGTCCTCTAGAGGGCGCTAGGGGAACGCCTTCAGAGTGACCAGTGTCTGAAGCATGAATGCATTCAGTGCATTCATTGTGAGCGTTTCTCATTGAAGAAGCTCCGCTGTCGTTTGTCCCTTTTCTCGAGGGAATTGGGACAATCATCTGCCCCCTGCAGCTTGGGTCCTGCCGCTGCCGAGGTAGCGAGGAGACTGAGATCATGGGGATCGCAGGTGGAGCTTGCTGACGAGTTTGAGAGAGGTATATATCTCTCGCGCTCGTCGGCGGCTGACGAGGGTGAACTGCTGGAAGAGGATGTGTTGTCTCTTACATCCTCTGATCCAGCAGGAAGTTCTCTGTTGGCTTCCAGCCAAAGCTCTAATTCTGCTAGATTAGACCTGCAGTGGAGGCGCGAAAAAGGGGAAATTGCTCACAGTAGACTTGATGAGCGATTTCTTTCTGGACATAACCGCCTAGCTCCCGTGAGCCTCCCATTCCTTTCAGATCTTCATAGTGAGATCGAGAATGCATGGGGTAAACCATATTCAGCCCGCATTCATCGATACCAGCATGCTAACTATGCTAATGTTGAGGGGATGCGTGAGCATGGATATGTGTCGATGCCCCCTATTAAAGAGATGCTTGTGAGCTATCTCTCAGCTGGGGTGACATTGACTTTGAAGGCTCCGGCCCCGCCATCCAAGCCACTAAAGGAGACAACTCGCTTGAATGGTAGGGCATTTGCGGCAGCAGGTCAGGCTGGTGCTGCCTTGCACACAATGTCAGTGTTGCAGGCATACCAGGCTGAACTGCTGAAGGACTTAGACCAGTGCCAGGGGCTTTCCCCTGAGGCGGTAGCTGAGTTGCGCCGCACCACAGATCTGGCTCTCAGGGCCACCAAGCAAACAGCTGCCGCGATCGGTAGGTCGATGGCGGCGATGGTGGCCACAGAGAGATATCTGTGGGTGAACTTGGCAGACATCGGGAGGAAAGAGAAATGTTTTCTTCTCGATGCGCTGGTTTCGCCTTCGGAATTGTACGGCACATCCGTTGAGACGGTGGTCGACAAATTCAAGGAGGCGAAGGCACGCTCAGCAGCTTATAAGTCCTTTATACCGCGCCGGTCTATGTCTGTGCCCAGGGGGGGTGGGGACCTGGCCCGTCCTGGTCTGTGGGCCGGAAACGGGGCCAGGCAGTTAGTGTCGCAACTTGTGGCCCTCCTCCTCAAAGAAGTAGGTCACAGAGGAGGCGCGAGTCGAGGAATAAGAGGAAAAGCGACCTGAGCGAAACCATCCAGTGCAGACGGGGTCAGCCATCTGGAGCTGGTAGTGGTACAAAACGTTAACCCTCCTTTCTCCTCTGCATTTAGCCTACCCCCCCCCACCTCCCCCCAATCACGTGCACTTAACAGG
>NW_015552601.1:723050-725335 GCF_001515605.1 Sinocyclocheilus anshuiensis | reverse complement strand
TAGCCTCCCCCCCCCCCACCTCCCCCCAATCACGTGCACTTAACAGGTCAGACTCTGGGGCTAGACCAATGATGAAGATTCGATCTGATGGTCTGGTACCGGGTTTGATAGTAGAGTGTATGTTTTTAACGTGGTTGAGTGTAGGCTTCCTCTCGTTTAGGAGAGTCATTTTGTTGAAGCCTTCGCTCTCCAGAGCTCTTTAGAGTTTGAGTGTTGCTAGGCTTCCTTTCGGTTAAGAAAGAAATGAAAATCTTTCGGCTGAAGCCTCCGCTCTCCAGACTTATTGTCTCTAGCGTTGAGTGTATACAGGTCCCCTCTCATTTTAAGAGAGTTGAGACCTTCACTCTCAAGAGTTCCCCTAATAAGATTGAGGGTTGTTAGGTTTCCTCTCATTTAAGAGAGTCATCCTGCTGATGCCTTAGAAGCCTCGCTAACTGTCTTGGGCATCGAGTGTGGTTAGGTCTTCTCTCATTTTAGAGATTCGTTATGTGAGACCTCCGCTCTTAAGAGCTCCTCTAGTAGGGCTGGGTGTTGTTAGGCCTCCTCTCATTTAAGAGAGTCATTCTATGAAGCCTCCGCTCTTCAGAGCTTTGTTAGTCAGTAGTATTAGTGGACAAGCTTTTTCCTTGAGCCTCACTAACTGTCTCTAGCGTTGAGTTTAGCCTGGTCTCCTCTCGTTCAGAGAGTCGTTTTGGCTGAGACCTCCACTCTTAAGTGCTCCCCAGTAGTATTGACGTTGAGTGTAGTTAGGTCTCCTCTCGTGCAGAGAGTCTTTATGCTGAGACCTCCACTCTTAAGATTGAGTGTTTTTAGGCTTTCCCTCCTTTAAGAGAGTCATTCTGCTGCAGCCTCCACTCTCCAGAGATCCGGTTAGGCAGTACTATTAGTATGTAGACTCTATTGTGAGCCTCGCTAACTGCCTCTGGCGTTGAGTGTAGCTAGGTCTCCTCTTGTTTTAGTGAGTCATTATGCTGGGACCTCCACTCTTAAGAGCTCCTCAACTAAGGGCTGAGTGTTGTTATGCTTCTTCTCTTTTAAGAGAACTGTTGAAGCCTCCACTCTTCAGAACTCTGTCTTTGGCAGTAATTTAGTATGTAGGCTCCTTTTGAGCCTTACTAACTGCCTCTGGTGTTGAGTGTAGCTAGGTCTCCTCTCGCTTTAGAGAGTTGTTATGCTGAGACCTCCACTCTTAGAGTTCCCCTACCAGGACTGAGCGTCGTTAGGTTCCTTTCGTTTAAAAAAGTCATTCTGCTGCAACCTCCGCTCTCTAGAGCTCCGCTTAGGCAGTACTATTAGTATGTAGGCTCTATTGTGAGCCTTGCTAACTGCCTCTGGCATTGAGTGTAGCTAGGTCTCCTCTCCCTTTAGAGAGTTGTTATGCTGAGACCTCCACTATTAAGAGCTCCTCAACTAGGGCTGAGTGTCTTTAGGCTTCCTCTCATTTAAGAGAACCATTCTGCTGAAGCCTCCGCTCTCTAGAGCTCCGCTTTAGGCAGTTTGATGTGTAGGCTCTTTCTTTGAAGTCTTATGTAGGCTCCTTTGAGCCACACTAACTGTCTCTGGGTTTAAGTGTAGCCAGGTCTCCTAGAGAGTCATTCTGCTGAAGCCTCCGCTCTCCAGAGCTCCGCTTACGCAGTATTAATGTATAGGCTCTTCCTTTGAGCCTCACTAACTGTCCCTCGTGTTGAGTGTAGCTAGGTCTCCTCTCGTTCTTCCTCTCGCTTTAGAGAGTCGTTATGCTGAGACCTCCATTCTTAAGAGTACCCCTAACAGGATTGAGTGTTGTTAGGCTTCCTCTTGTTAAGAGAGTCATTCTGCTGAAGCCTCCGCTCTCCAGAGCTCCGCTTACGCAGTATTAATGTATAGGCTCTTCCTTTGAGCCTCACTAACTGTCCCTCGTGTTGAGTGTAGCTAGGTCTCCTCTCGTTCTAGAGTTGTTATGCTGAGACCTCCACTCTTAGAGTTCCATACTTTGGTGGGTGAGCGAGTCTATGACGATTGGCGAGCTTTGAGCTGGCCTGTAGAGGTTGTAGCTCGGGCTCTGGCCACAGGGATTTTGCTGGGGCAGAGATGAGACTCCTTGAGTCTTTGACTTAGGGAATCCAGTTATTTGGGCACTCATCCCTCAGCATGGGGGCGTTGGTATACCGTTCCCCTAGCGCCCTCTAGAGGACGCAGCATGGAGTTCCCTTTCGAAAGGGAACATCTCAGGTTATGCATGTAACCATGGTTCCCTGAGAATAGGGAACGAGATTCTGCGTCCCCATGCCATGCTTCGGGCATTC
>NW_015552601.1:714885-722193 GCF_001515605.1 Sinocyclocheilus anshuiensis | reverse complement strand
CTGGTGTTGAGTGTAGCTAGGTCTCCTCTCGCTTTAGAGAGTTGTTATGCTGAGACCTCCACTCTTAGAGTTCCCCTACCAGGACTGAGCGTCGTTAGGTTCCTTTCGTTTAAAAAAGTCATTCTGCTGCAACCTCCGCTCTGCAGAGCTCCGCTTAGGCAGTACTATTAGTATGTAGGCTCTATTGTGAGCCTTGCTAACTGCCTCTGGCGTTGAGTGTAGACAGGTCTGCTCTCATTTTAGAGAGCTGTTATGCTGAGACCTCCACTCTTAAGATCTGCTCAACTATGGTTGGGTGTTGTTAGGCTTCCTCTCGTTTGAGAGAGTCGTTCTGCTGAAGCCTCCACTCTGCAGAGCTCTGCTTAGGCAGTATTAATGTGTAGGCTCTTTCTTGAGCCTCAATAACTGCCTCTGGCGTTGAGTGTAGCCAGGTCTCCTCTCATTCTAGAGAGTTTTTATGCTGAGACCTCCACTCTTAGAGTTCCATACTTTGGTGGGTGAGCGAGTCTATGACGATTGGCGAGCTTTGAGCTGGCCTGTAGAGGTTGTAGCTCGGGCTCTGGCCACAGGGATTTTGCTGGGGCAGAGATGAGACTCCTTGAGTCTTTGACTTAGGGAATCCAGTTATTTGGGCACTCATCCCTCAGCATGGGGGCGTTGGTATACCGTTCCCCTAGCGCCCTCTAGAGGACGCAGCATGGAGTTCCCTTTCGAAAGGGAACATCTCAGGTTATGCATGTAACCATGGTTCCCTGAGAATAGGGAACGAGATTCTGCGTCCCCATGCCATGCTTCGGGCATTCCTGCCTGCGTGCGTCTCCTTCTGACAAAAAGATGATGACGTATTCCACAGGTGCTTTTTAATATATTGTTTACGTCATAGGCTGCTGCCTGCCAATGTCAGGTTCATTGTCATTTTTTCATTCATGCTTCAGACACTGGTCACACTGAAGGCGTTCCCCTAGCGCCCTCTAGAGGACGCAGTGTCTCGTTCCCTATTCTCAGGGAACCATGGTTACATGGGTAAACTGAGATGTTTTCTTGCATATTTACTTTCACTTCTCAGGTAATATCAAAGGTATGACCTAATTCAGATGCAGCCGAAATTACAACAACAGTGGTTACATATACATATATGCAATTGTTTGATCAAAATTATTGCTAGTAGGGACAATTTTAGCAGTCGCTGGATATTGGAAGGAACTTGTCATAGCATTCCTACTAAATTCTACGCTCTTGTAATTCCCATAAGCATATATATTTGTACTGGTGCATGTTTTACAGGCGTACAATATGGAAAAGGAAGCACAGAATCAATAGGCTACTGTTTTGTGCAACATTACGTGCGTTCAGTGTGATTCAGCTGGATGAATGTGGAATGGTATCATAAGACTGTTTACATTCACCCAGCTGTGTCATGTGTCAGTGTGCAATCGTCCAGGCAAATATGAAATCATATTTGTTGACAGATTTTGAATGCTACTCTAAGGTGCTCAGAAACACGAAATGGAAGGTACCACATTCAAATCAAGTTAAACTCTGTGCACTGCATTGGTGACAAGCTGTCAATCACCACACAAAATTACTTCACTCGTCTCTCAGGTTGTAAAAACTGGAAAAATGCTTTACATTAATGCATTTTCAATAGAAGTCTATGGAGGGGTTGTGTTTGTGTTAAAGCTCCTTCACAAATGTGTGTTATTTGAGCTGTAAAGTGTTTAAATAGTCATTTTTTCCCACAGCTCTTCTTTTCTAGGTGTATGAACATCTGGTTTTGTGGTGGATTTTGCATGTAAACGTTATCTGGATTTGCTGGTTTATCATGAAAGGAGTTCAGGTCAGGATGTGATTTTATCACTCTAGTATCAGATTAACAAATATAATGTTGAAGTTTTGTGCTTATATTTTTGAGAAAAACAGGTTTTTCTCATTTATAATTTTATATATCAACATGATATATAGATAATCATATATAATTTATGAATTTATATATTCATTTTATGTTTGCCTTTATTTATTTTACAAACTGAGAAATTATTTAGGCCTATACTGTAGCTTAATTTGTATTGAGCCTGTTATATTCCTTTAAAAAGTATAATTTCTAAGGATCACTTAAAGAAAGTAATTTGTTTGCAATGGTTTAATCTTTCAGTTCTCAAGGGAGAGTATAAATGTTTCTGCACTAAACTATAAACCCACTCAAATCAATATGACAAACTTTAATGGGCTCATGAACAGCCGGAGGAACCTTTTAAAATGCAAAGCAGCGCACTCCAATTTACCCCCTCAATATTTTGCACATAATCAAGTGTATCAGCAATTAAATGCACACATTATCATGACCTTGGCATGGCGGATGGTTAGATACGCGGATCGGAAGGATATGAAGCGGCAGTATGTTTATATGGCGGTGACAGAGGCCTGATTGCCCTGCGCGTCACAGGTTTTAAGGCGTCTAATCAGGCTGCATGTTTTATTCAAATTTCCCACTGATGTGTTGCTCTACACTTCATTTGCGCTGATGATGGTGATAATGACGCACAGGATATGCGCTCTGCTCAAATAAAGCCACTTTTACGACAACACTGACTCAAACTCGTTTATAAAAGTTGATATTGCAGATGATTTCTGTGAAACAAGTTCAAAATGTGTTCACTTCTGCGTCTTTTTGAGTGCTAGAGTTTCTAGTTCGTGATGTGATCAAACACATCAGTTATTGATGAAACCTCAAACCATGATGATTTCAACCTCAGGTCACGTGAGGAGGAAAACAGGTAATCTGAAACTTTGTGTTTGATAACTTATCAAAGTTAGCCATATTGTCCATTCATTATTCATTATTCACCATGCTCCTTTTCAAAGGTCCTATCAGGTCTCAGATGATGTTTTAGAGGTCCTTCAACCGGAGCAGGACATCTATAACTTAACACTGTTCATTGCTGAGCAGCTTGTATGACTGTCAGCAGAAGCAGCAGATCCAAAGGTCATCCAATCACTGCAGGTGAACTCATGTAGGCCTATGTTAATTATGAGATATTCTGTAAAGCTTGTCTGACTTACTTAGCAACAGTAACCAAAGGAGGCAGAGCTTGGCGATGTTTCAGTTGATTACAATAGTGTTAGAACTGGTTGAGCATGTTAAAGCTAGCGAAATTAAAACATGATTACACAACATAGAAATATTGGATGAAATTGTCCATATTTATTTAGATTGTTTTTTCATTTGAGCTGTAAAGTGTTTAAATAGTCATTTTTTCCCACAGCTCTTCTTTTCTAGGTGTATGAACATCTGGTTTTGTGGTGGATTTTGCATGTAAACGTTATCTGGATTTGCTGGTTTATCATGAAAGGAGTTCAGGTCAGGATGTGATTTTATCACTCTAGTATCAGATTAACAAATATAATGTTGAAGTTTTGTGCTTATATTTTTGAAACCATGTATTTTAGATTTTGATCAATATGTGCTGGATATAAACTGGTCTATCACTAATTATAATGTTTATCCCCATGAAACCCCTTGCAGTGTAAATTATTTCTGTAAATGATGATTTTATTTGTTGTGTGTGTGTGTGTGTGTGTGTATGTGTATATATATATATATATTTACAAAGGCTAAAAAATTATGAAGCTGCCTTCTAACTAAGATACCTTCGTTTGACAAATTATATAGCACTTATTAAATTATCATTCAATAATACATTTTACATTTTTAGTGCATATATACATAGTAATATCCTATATACATGCATGTGAATAATATAAAACCATTAGAATATTTCATTTAATGTAAGTGTATGTTCGGTATTGAAAATATTGTATGATAATTGTTTTTATAGATTATATACACAATATAGGCCTATATATATTGTATATTGTATTTTGGTTTTGTAGATTATATACATACATCTATATAGTGCATTGTTATGTGTGTATGTACCTAAAATTATATTAAAATTTATATTTAAATTATATAAAATATGTCATTGTATGATGATTTAATAATTTAAGTGATAATTAATTTGCCCAAAAGGCGGTATCCTAGAAAGCAGCTTTTTCAGCCTTTGTGTCGAGACTCCACCTATGACTATACTGACCTATGTAATACTCCCTACATAGGCAGCTGACTGGAGCTAATTATCTCCCCGTCCCACAGCAGACAGTAAACGTCTTTGGGCTCAGTCGTGCTGTCGCTGATGTCCTGGATGTCACACAGGAAAAACCAACGGATCCGTGGAGTTTTATTGCTGCGGGTCCGTCATAAATCAGGCTCAGCTGAGCTCTGGAATCAACATAAGTGATTGCCCGCCACTCGACTGAGGAGATAGTGACTCAAGTATCCTCGGGGTTTAGTGTGGCTAAACCGTTTGAAACGTCTCCGATTATTCTCACAGAAATTATACACTACCTCACAGCTCAAAGTCAAGTCTTAAATCATAGGGCGACAGAAAAGTATGACGGCATTACCACGTTATTTTGGCATTTACCATGGTAATACCATGATATTCTTAACAGTATCTTGAAATGCTTCATTCTATATTGGTTATCATTCAGTACCATAAAATAGTCCACACTATCATGGTATTACCATGCTTGATTCTATAATTATACCATATTTTTGGCATTTACTATGGTATTACCATCTTCATAGTATATGTTATGTATATCATATGAGTGCTATACTAACCCACATGAAAAAATACTATAGTAATTTATAGTAAATACTATAGTGTTTTTGAACCATACTATAGTAAAGTACTTGAATTAATTTGTTGTGGTGATTCTATAGTTGTTGTGCTAATATAACAACTATAGTAATATAAACAAATTACTTTACCCAATACTGTACTAAGTTTATATTTTATATTATACTACAATACACTACAGTTTACTGCAGTAAAAACTAAAGTATACTACAGTATTTATTACAGTTTATCAGTTCACTATAGATAATACTACAGTATGCTGTAGTATTCATTAAAAAGTGTTGTAAATACTATAATACAGTATAATACAATTTACTATAGTATGGTTCAAAAACACTACAGTATTTACTATAAATTACTATAGTATTTTTTCGTGTGGGAATACTTGTAATCATTCAGTACCATGGAATTTATTGCAGTCTCATTGCATTACAATGTTTTTGGGTGGTTTGGTACCATAAAAATACCATGTTTTAGACATTTACTGTGGTAATGTCATAATTTTTGGCGTATATACAGCAGCATTATATATGAATATTTTAATCATGCTATACCATCTGATTTTCACTTTAAAATGGTAGCACCAATACTATTTTTGTGAGAACCGCTGGATCTGATTCATTATAATATCCAGCCATGATTCGTTATATTCTAATGATATCATATATGAGTGAAATAAGTGTCATTCTATCAGATGTGGTTATGAGCTCTGTGTCTGTGATTCAGGTGGATATCTGGTGATTTCTTTGAAGTGTTATCCCTCTGTCTGCGGGAATGACTTCCATATGTCACCTAAAAGACCACCCAGAGTCCATTACGTGGTAATTGGGTCACTTGTCTTCTGCTGAATCTTTTCTTTCTCACACTGAATAAAGGATGATTTTTCTGGGCTGGTTATAGAGAGCCGAGAAACACATCGCCTGTCAGACAGAATCAACACACACTCGTCAACTGAGGATAAAAAGCTTAAAACAATTTATAGAAGAAACAACTTTCAGCTCAATGTTTAATCATCATGTTCTCTAGTTAATTAATTAAGTCAAACAATCCCAAAGGATTGATGGATTACTAATGGAGTGTTTCTCATAATCTGGCACCGGTCCTGTTTATCCGGCAGGATCTGATTTGACTCTTGGCTGAGTCTCAGAGGGTGTTTATTGAATCCCGTTAGGGTTGGTTACAAATTATGATGGAATTTCATTATCGACCCTGTACAGATTCTGAAAATGAATACGAAACTAATCTGGCATATAGCATCTTTAAAGGCATAATTCACCCTAAATTGAAAGCTTGCTGAGAATTTACTCTCTCACAGGCCATTCAAGATGTAGATGAGTTTGTGTCTTCATCAGATTTGGAGAAATGTAGCATTCCATCACTTGCTCAGCAATGGATGCTCTGCAGTGAATGGGTGCCATCAGAATGAGAGTCCAAACAGCTGATAAAAACATCACAGTAATCTACAAGTAATCCACACCACTCCAGTCCATCCGTTAATGTCTTATGAAGCCAAAAGCTACCTGTTTGTAAGAAACAAATCCATCATTAAGATGTTTTTAACTTCAAACCATCGCTTCTGGCTAAAATTAGTCCATAATTACAGTGAAAAAGTTGTCTGGGCTGAATCAGGAGAGAAATCTGCACAGATCAAGCACCGTTTACAAGTCAAAGCGGTCTCAACAAGTATGTTGGTGGATTTTGATGTGAGAGACAACAGGAGATGGACTTTTTCATTGGAGGAAGCGTTATTATGGATTATATGGCATCATAGTTAAGCAGCATTGTTATGCAGATATAACCTCCTAAGATTCCTTGTTTCATTGCATTTGGAGAAGACAATGCCAGAATGCATTGTGACAAGGTGGAATAGGGAAAAAAGTAAAGAAAACGTTGATCGTAAATATTTTTTGTGTAATTAAAAATCAACTATTTTACCCAGTATTTGTGATAGTTTTTTTATTAGAGTAAACATGCCAACATCAAATTCTATTTTAGACCTTTATTATGCTAATGGCAATAATCATAATTGCAGAGATGCTTTTGAGCGCTTTCTCAGTAATGCACATTGTGAGTGTGTCTCATTTATGTCTCTGTAGCAGTGAACTGAAGTGAGATGTGCAGAGGATCAATGACTCAGACAATCGCTCAACCTGACGTGTGCATGACCCCAGAAACCCGAGAGCTTGATCCCTGTAAGAGCTGCTGAACTCCTGGTAAGTTAGTGACTGAGTGCGCAACACTTAAGATGTGAAATGAAAGGAAACGGTATGTTTAGTTGATGAAGCTCTTGTTTAGTGACTCGTCCCTTCCTTGTAATTAAACCTGCCATGACAGGCGATCAAGATTAATGATGTGTGCATATCACACTAATTCACTGTCAGACGCAGCACAGCATTGGTTCAAAATCTTGTGAAAAACATGTTCAGGTCATGTTTCATCGCAAAAGAAAATAATGTGCTTAAAGGGATAGTTCACTCAAAAATGAAAATTCTGTCATCGTTACCCACCTTGTTGTATCAATCCTGCATGAATTAATTTCTTGTGTCGAACACAAAAGAAGATATTTTGAATAATGTTGGTAACCGAACAGTTGCTGGTAGTCATT
>NW_015552601.1:712426-714177 GCF_001515605.1 Sinocyclocheilus anshuiensis | reverse complement strand
CCATACTATTTAAGTCAATGGCTACTGGCAACTCTTCAGTTAACTGTTTAGAGAAGTTATTTTGAAGAATCTTTGTAACCAAACAGTTGCCGGTAGCCATTGGCTTGCATGGTATTTTTTTCTGTACTATGGAAGTCAATTTCTACCAGCTGCTGTTCAGTTGGCAACATTCTTCAAAATATCTTCTTTTGTGTTTAACAGAGGGTGAGTAAATTATGACAGAATTTACATTTGTGGGTGAACTATCCACTTTCATTGTCAAGAATAGTCCTTGAAATTGTCCTATGTTTACTTTATGCATTTTCATTTTGAAACACCTCTATGAAAGTGATTTATATTCCCCAATATTTAATATAACAGTATAACACAAAACTGTATAACACAAAATTCGGAGTCAAATCTGAATGGATCAAGGGACTTGCGCAGTTTATTACTGCAAAATTCACTTTTACATGTTGTTTGAACAGAAATGTGTGTTGGCAGTGTATGTACACAACCACCCTATAATGATAAAAATCCACCCAGTGGTTTTTTTTAATCCCTAAAAATAATATACCTTTTTTCATATCAGGCCGTTCTCAGCTTCTTGTCTGTGTGACGTAACACAGACCCAGGCCCCTCCCACGATAGTTGATTGACACTAGCGTGTTACCTTAGACCCGCCCTGAGTGAGCTGTCATCAGTCCGCCATTGTTTCGATGCCGGAGCGGGGACGTAGACAAGAATGTCTCCTAAGCGATTGATTGAGGTGTTTTGTTGTTGGATGTAATAATGAACATAGCAGTCGTCATTTACTCCTGACATCTGAGCCGCTGAAGACGCAGTGGATTACGTTTGTTTGTGAAGGGAATGCTCCCTTGTACACATGTCTGTGTACTTGGCGGCCAACGGATTTTCCTTTTGAAATTAGAAAACCAAAATCAATTAAACCAATTAATATGGTTGTTTGATGAGAAAAAGATGAAATGTAGTTGCAATAAACGCATCAAGAATCCGTACACCTGCAGCAGTGGAGGATTATGCCTCGTGGAACTGCAGAAGAACTGATGACAGCACGGTTTGATCTTCAGCTGACCAATCAGCAGATAGGGGCGTTTAATTCCCGCCCACGTGTAGAAATTGAATATTCAAGCTGTTTATACATTTTTCTACCCCTGAACGAAAAAAGAAAAATTAAGCTTAATTCTTTTTTTTTTCGTTTCTTGGAAAAAATGAAAAAGGAGACGTTTTCTCATTTTTCTACTTTCAATATTAAAACAAAAAAAATGAGTGAACGCTCGATTCACGATTTTGGTTTTCTAATTTCAAAAGGAAAATCCGTTGGCCACCAAGTACACGGACCACGCCCAGGGCTGGACTGGGACAAAAAATCGGCCCTGGCATTTTTTGGTCCAGGCGGCCCACCACCACTTCGATATATATATATATATATATACTAGTCAAAAGTTTTTGAACAGTAAGAGTTTTAATGTTTTTTAAAGAATTCTCTTCTGCTCACCAAGCCTGCAGTCTCAACAGACTCGTGTGTGATTGGTTATAATGCAGCGCTGTACAAACGCTTCTGTCTCTGGCTCAGTGCCAGCCAAAGCGCGAACGCAGACTTGAATAGCAGCTGCAATAGCAACTACTCTCTTCTTTTCCTCCTGCCTTGCTCTTTGGCCCGCATTACTCACCGCAGAGCAAGCCAGTTCTTGATAATGTTGCTGTGAAAACGTGGGAAAAAAGCCGACGAGGAAGAAGTTGGGGCGAAG